>NC_063173.1:60660940-60712840 GCF_023159225.1 Perognathus longimembris pacificus | reverse complement strand
AGAAAGAGGCCACTAAATCTTCACTCCCAGAAGCGGAGCGAGGCCGGCGCTGGGCGGCCCCGCACAACAAAGTGCGCCATTGTCACCCAGCACGCTCTCCTCTGGGGACCTTCAGCGGGCCCGAGGCCGGAGTCTTCCTCGTCGTGCCGCTGAAGGCGCGCGGCGGGGCCGTCCGAGGGGCGCGCGCTTGGCGCTGCTCAGTCCCGTGTCGTGACGCGGGCCTGCCTCGCCCTGGAGGCCACGCCGGCCCTTGGGCCCCGGTGGCTGCAGCCAGGCAGGGTTGGTGGCCAGCCCCTCCCGATGGGGGCAGGGGGGCTTGGACGGGGGGGGGGCACAGGGAGGGGGCCACAGGGAGAAGAGCAGCTTGGGACCATGATCCTCAGCTCTCGGGCCCCCGGGGAGCTAGCATGATGGGGGGGGGGGGGGCGGGGGGGGCGGAGCCGCGGAGCCGGGCCCCGCTTCCTACGGGAAGCTCCATCCCGGTCGACGTGCACTGTATCCCCGGGGCTGGAAGGACCCAGGAAACGAAGGCGGGACGCTTCCCCTCTGCCCCACGGCACCGACGGCGTGGCGAGCCTCTGTGCCGCCCAGGGCAGCCCCCCGAGGGCCTCGGGAACTCTCCCTCCAGCCAGCGGGGGGGACGGAGTGGAGCGGACCGGAACGCTCACGCGGGGGTGAACAGGTCCGGGCTGCCCGCCGGGCCCCCCGGGATGTGCCCGGGGTTCCGCAGGGCGCGGAGGCCGAGAAGCAGCCCTGGTTCAGGGATCGAGGGCTGGCGAATCCGTAACGAGCCCTTCCTCGCGCAGGGCTTGCGTCCTGAGGCTCCGAGGGACCACGCCGAGAGCCGGCGGGGGAAAACGGGGTGCAGGGAGCAGGCCTGGGGGGGAGGGGACCCTTGGGGGCCCAAACCGGCTCCCCTCTCCCCCGGTGCGGCTGCAGCCATGCCACAGGCTGGCAGCTTAAGCGACGCTCCCGGCCCACCCACGGCTCGGAGTCCCGAGTGGGTGCCCAGGGCCCCGGCGCCTGCCCCGCGTGCACACGGGGAGGCGGAGGCGGCTGGTGGGGGGCCACCCGCCACCAGTCACCTCCCAAAGCGGCGGCCAGGGCTCGCAGCTCAGGAGCCGGTCCCCCCGGGCTCACCCCGGAGACGGCCCGAAGGCCCACGGAGCCACGGCCCGGGGCCAGGCAGGAGCAGCCACAGGGCTCCGTCCCCTCCGCCTTCGGGGGGCGGGGGGGGGGTGGCTGGGTCCTGGCTGCCACACAGGCTGCCCAGAGCCAACCCTCCGCTGCCGCCCGCCCCCCCGGGCCCCACCCAGCCACAGGCCCCGCGCGCGGGTGGGTGGTCAGGAGCACGTGCCCGGGGGCGTGGCCTCTGCCCCCTCCCTGCCGGCCCCTCCTGCCGCAGATGCCCCCCCCCCCGCAGGTGGCTGCGGCCCCTTCTTCACCCCGAGCTCCCGCCCTGGCCCCCCCCCACCCCCCCCCCCGCCGCTTGGCCTCACCCAGTCGGCCAGGCCGCCTCTGGAAGAAGCGGCCATCAGGACCTCGTTTCACGCAGGCCGGTGGACCTGTCAGCTCGGTCACCCGAATCAAAGTGACGCTAAGACGCACCCCTCCAAAGTAGGCCAGAGCCCCCCGCGCCCCCCGCGCCCCCCGCTGCTCGCAGCCAAGGGGTCGCGAGGGGCCATTCGTATGGATGGGCCCATTGTTTTGGCAAATGAGGCCACCGGGAGTGGAAGCTGTGGGGGGACCCCCTGTGGCGGCCAGCGTGTCCTGGGGGGGCTCCCGCGCCTGCCCGGGGCCTGCCTCCGCCCTGACCGGGGTCCCCCCGGCTGCTGGGTTAATGAGACGGAGGCCTGGACGGGCACGGCCACCGTGCTGGGCTCCCTGGAAGAACGTTCTGGAAGAACGAGGCTGTCCCTGCTGCGTCTCCACTGGAATCGAGGGAGAACTGCTGACTCGCTCTGCCTGAGGGTTCCACGCTCCGGGGGGCCCGATGGGTTGCCCGGAGCCCACACCCCTCCGCGGCGGGCAGAGCCGGAGCCCACTCCCCACTGACAGGGGCTCCCCCGGGGTCCCCCACCCACACCTAGCGGGGCTCAGAGACGTCTTGCCCAGGCTGGCTTCGTGGAAGATGGCAAAGGCTTTGTAGGCCTCTACGAAGCGCACCTCTTCCCGGGGCAGGTAGACAGGGACCCCCCCGCCCCCCCGCCCCCCCGTCCCCCCCCCGCTGGCACTGCAGCGGTGCCCCACTTGGCGTCACGCCAGGAGCCGCATCTGACGGTTATCTGAGGGTGTGGCACGGCGGAGCGGCCAGCCTGGCCTCCCTCGCTCCGGGGACGCTCCCAGGGTCGAGGCGGGGGGGGGGGGGGGGCGGGGGGGGGAGCAGGCGAGGGGCGAGGTGACCTCGGCCTTGTCGGGGCCACACAGCGAGCCGGGCCGCCCCGGCGGCCGGTTCCCACCGCCTCTCCAGCCCCTTGGGCGGGCCCGACCCGGGAGGGAGCACCCCGGGACCCGGCCGGCCTCCCGGGGCGAGTTCCCAGGAGTCGGTGCTGGCCTGGCCTGGAGCCCAGGCTCCCCAGGGCCGGGCGGGGGCCCCCCCAGCACCCAGGGCTCCGGGGGACTCCAGGCCTCTCAGGCCCTCCGTGGCTCGGCTCTGGACCCGGGAGCCTGGGCTGCGGGACACTGGGCCCCGCCGTGCCCACGGCAGCGAGGCCCTCCCGAGGCCCGGGCGCCTGCCGGCCGGGCCCCTGGGGCGGCTCGGCTTGGCGCGTGGCGGGCGACACTGTGGAGATCGGTGCGACCCCACGGCAGTGCGCTGTCAGGCCCCAGTTGTTCCTTGCAGAGGCTCAGTGGAGTCCGATGCCCGGCATGAACGGGGACGGGAGAGAGGCAGAGGCGTCCAGGCCAAGAAGCGTGGCCCGCCCCCCGTGCCACTAGCACGGCTGTGGCCACGGCCGGATGCCCGCTCTGTGGGGCTGGGGACCCCTGGCCTCCCCCCCCCACCCCATCCAGTCCTCAGAGAAGCCACGCTGCCGCCCACGGTCCCGTCCACAGATGGGGGCCCCCAGGATTTGGGGACAAGGGGCAGCTCTGGCTGTCCCAAGAGAGGAACCAAGGGCAGCAGAAACCCCACACTGAGGGGAAGGAGCGCCAAGGGGCAGGGCTGGCCAAGAACCTCCGCGTACAGGGTCAAGTGCAAGCTGGGCCCCCAGCGGGAGGAGGACTGGGCCAGGCACGGCCTGCTTCAAGCACCTATCTCTACCAGCTCTGAGAGCACACGCTCTACGCCGGCAAAGAGAAGGGGGAGCGGGAACAAGTGGGGGGGGGGTGAGGAGATGTTGGCTGGATGGGCAAATGCATAATCAGTGGTGGGGGGTAGATGGGTGGGTGAATGAATAGTGGGTGACTGGACGGATGGGTGGGTGGATGGTTATACGATTAGGTGAGTGGATGATGGACCTATGAATGGGTGGGTGGACGGATGAATGCATAGGTGGATCTATGTGTAGATGGGTGGATGGGTGAATGAATGGGACCTGTGGGTGGGTGGGTGGGTGGGTGGATGGATGGATACATGGATGGATGGATGATGGATGGATGGATACATGGATGGATACATGGATGGATGGATGGATGGATGGATGGATGGATGGATGGACGGGTGGATGGATGGATACATGGATGGATGGATGGATGAATGGATACATGGATGGATGGATGGATGGATGGATGAATGGATGGATGGATACATGGATGGGTGGATGGATGAATGGATACATGGCTGGATGAATGGATGGATGGATACATGGATGGATACATGGATGGATGGATGATGGATGGATGGATGGATGGATGGATGGATGGACGGGTGGATGGATGATACATGGATGGATGGATGGATGGATGGATGGACGGGTGGATGGATGGATACATGGATGGGTGGATGGATGAATGGATACATGGATGGATGATGGAACATGGATGGGTGGTTGGATGAATGGATACACGGATGGATGAATGGATGGATGGATACATGGATGGATGATGGATGGATGGAGGAGCATACATTGGTAGCTGAGTGATGGATACATGGATGGATGGATGGATGGATATATGGATGGACGGGTGGATGGATGGATACATGGATGGGTGGATGGATGGATACACGGATGGATGAATGGATGGCTGGATACACGGATGGATGAATGGATGGATGGATACATGGATGGATGAATGGATGGACGGATGGATGGATACATGGATGGATGGATGGACGGATAGAGGAGCATACACTGGTAGCTGAGTGGATGGATACATGGATGGGTGGATGGAAGGATAGACCGACCGGTGAGCAGGCATATGGTAATAAAGTGTTGCAGATCTCGCATTGTGACTTCTGACCGTGACCATCTCTGTCTCCGTCATAGCTGGGATCAAAGGTGTGCACCATCACACCCAACTTGTGCGTTGAGATGTGTGCTCACTAACCTCTTGCTCGGGCTGGCTTTGAACTTGAATCCTGTGGAGACCCACTTTCTGAGTAGCTGGATTTCCACAAAGAGAAACAGGCACCAGGGATGCCCAGTCCCCGGGGATCCCAGCTCCCCACACCAAACTCCCCCACCCCACCCCACCCCCGCCAGCCCTGGGGTCCTGGCTCTGTGGTGTCCACAGCCACCTCTCCTAAGAGCCCTGTGAGGAGATGGGCTCTGAGCAGAAGGAAAAGGGGGCACTGGTCCTTGGCCACCTCTGCCCAGTGGCTGGCCACAGGCAGCAGGTCAGCCGCAGCCAAGTCCTCCTCCGGTGACCTGGGCGGTGGGAACCCCGCCCACCCCACATGGGGACTTGCTCAGGGCCGCCCACACCCTGCCGTGGACGCGGCCACCTGCGGCCGCTCTTGGGGCCCAGGGGTGACCCCAGGCCTGGGGAGGTGGTGGCTGCCCGGCCTCTGTGGTAGCGCACCCGGGACGGGAAGCGCCGAGAGCGGCTGCTCTTCCTGCAGCCATTCCGGAAGGCTTCCTGGAGGAGGGGGTCTGGGGGGCAAAGCCCCAGGTGGGGAGGAGGAGGGGCAGCCTGCGGGGGGGGGGGGGCAGGACTGGAGGCTGCTCCGCCGAGCTCCTGACTCCAGCCAGCCCTGGCCCCTGCCTGGCTGCAGGGAGGGAACTAGGAATGTCAGCATGAAGCCGCCACATTCCTGAGGTCCCCTCACGGCCTGGGGCTGCCCCGCCCCTCCTCTGGCTTAGCCCAAAAAGCGAGAAGCCATGCTGGGGTCCCCCCACCCGCCCCCGCTGCCCCCTGGGCCCCCGCTGGCTCTCCAGCCTGGGTGTTCGTTCATCGGGGGGCCCCTCAGCCCGGCCCCGTGGGGGCTGGTGAGCTTTCCCAGGGCCCTGGCACTGGGTATTTTGGGGGCGTCCCCTAATGAAAACAGCAGGAATGCTGGAGGCCCCGCCGCGTCCCCAAGGCTTGGGTGCGGCACTGAAGAGCTGGCAGAGAAGAGGAAAAGCAGGGAGGAGGCAGGCAGAGGACGGGGGGGGAGGGAGGGACAGGGAGCCGTCCTGGAGCCGGCGAGGGGGGTGGGAAAGGATGGGCACACAAGCCCGGAAAGGGGGCGCCCCCCCCGAGAAAGGGCATCGGGAAGGCTGCCGGCCAGCAGCGCCCTGCCCTCCCCCAGGGGAAGGGCCACCAACCTGGGCCTGGTCCCGGAGAGGGGCGGGTGGCACCGCGGGCCCTGCCCGCCCCTGGGTGGCCCATCCCCATCTCCCTGGGGGGGCGACATCCAAGGCCACCAGGAAATCTGGCCAGAGGCCTCCTACCCCCAAGACACAGCCCGGCCCCGCACCGCGGACGGCACCGACAGCCCCGCCGCGCCCCGCACAGCGGCGCCCGGGGTCCGGCCCGGCCACGCGTGCCCAGCCCCCGGGGAGGGGGGGCACCCCGGAACACCGTGCCCGCCCCCCGCCAGGGCGGCCGGGGGCCCGGCATGGGGACGGACCCGAGCCGGGGCCAGGGAAGGCCCAGGCCCCACCGAAGACCTTGCGCCTCCCTTCCCACCCCCGCTCCCCGTCTCCCCCGTCTCTCAACCTCACAGACCACCCCAGACGCCGGGTTCTCCCGGCTCGGAGGAGCCCAGCCGGGCCGGGGGACTCGGGGCCCGGGTGGGGCCACCACGGGCGGCACGGCGCGCCCAGGGCAGCGAGCGTTCCCACACGCCCCTCGCCGGTATTTTTAGCCCCGGAGCCTGGAGTTGGTTAAGAATAGCTTCGGGCAGTGGGAAAGGGCTCAGGGCCGGCCCGGAGCCGGCTGGGCCCTGGAGGCCCTGGGGGGGAGGGGGGACCCCAGAGGCCCTGAGGCCTAGCGGCGTCCACACGTGGTAGCGGCGTCCACACGTGGCAGTGGCGTCATGTGGTAGTGGCGTCCACCCGTGGCAGTGGCGCCCACACGCGGTAGTGGCGTCCACACCGTGGTGGTGGCCACCCTTTCAGCCAGGGTTGGGTCTCACTTGCAAAAAGAGCCAGAGGAGATCAGGCTTTCCCGGCCTCTGTGGCGCCCCCCCCCCCCCGGGGACTATGGCGGGGGGGGGGTGGCCCCTTTCGGCACGAGAGACTACAGTGGTTGGACCTGGGTGGCTGGCACTCCTGAGGGTGAAGATGGGGTGCTTCCAGCCAGAGGGACCTGGCAATGTTCTTCCCAGTGTGGGGGGGGGGCACCGTCCCAGCCAGGCCTGAGGCCCGGGGCTGGCCCCTGCACCCCGCTAGGCTCCCCATCCTGCCCCGGGGAACCCCAGGGGAGCCCCGCCCAGCCTGGAAATTTGTCTGCAGAGTCCAGCCTCCCAGCCCTGCCCTCTGGGGTCCCCATCTCCAGGTGGTGCCCCCCCCCGGGCCCAGCACGTCCTGGAGGGATCCTCGCTGGAGACCGGCTGCGGTGTGGAGCGGGCAGAGCTCTACGACTGCCAGTCCTGCCAGCACAGGGACTCGGGGCGCACAGCCCACGCTGGCACCGCAAGATACAGATTCCCCAGTCCAGCGATGCCGGGGGGGGGGGTGTGATGGACGGGGGAGCCATGATGGACAGGGGAAGCTTTGCAGGTCGCTGCTCCTCTGTTCTAGAACCTTCTACAGCTCCCTAGTGCCTGTGACAGGTAGAAAGCACCAGTAAATCCTGGCCGCACGCAGGAGAACGTACCCGAGGTGTAGGGAGCCCACCCCAGGGCCGCCCATTAGCGTCTGGGGGTGGGGGTGGGGGGGGCAGAGGCGGCCGTGGCTCTGGGTGGCGGTGTGGCCGGGCCCGGCCTTGCCCGCCCCCCCCGGCCTTGCCGCCCCCCCCCCCCCCGCCTGTGGATCTGGGCCGCCCGGCTGTGGGCCCCTGCCCGCTCCCCGCTCCCCTCCCCCCCCCCCAGTCCCATTCTTGTGGCAGCTCATTATGCGCGTGCCAGCTGCCGGGGACTCGCGGACACCGCATCGCGGGGGGCCCAGCCCTGACCTCCCGGAGGCCCCCGTCCTGGTGAAAGACACGCGGGGGGCAATGGGGGGGAGCCACTCCGCCCCGGGAGGGCGGCCGGTAAACACACACCCAGATCGCCTTCGGGCCTAGAAGGTTCCGTGAACTGCTCCGGGGCTGCTGCGGGGCTGAGCCCACCGCCGGGGAGGTGGCACCTCACCAGGGACCAAGACGGGCGGGGGACGGTGGGGGGAGCTGAGCCCCTCCCCATGGGGTGCCTGCCGGGGCCGCAGGACCCATGAGGGCCACTGCCACCTGGAACTCGGGCGACCCCCAAGAATCACCACCGCCATCTCCCACCACCCACAGCTTCCAGAGCCGGACCGGGCCTGGGCGCGGCCGGGGGGGTGCGGGAATGAACGGATGAAGGTAGCAGAGGGGTCTTGTCCTCCCGGTGAGTAGGGGTGGGGTCCCCCCACTTTGCCCAGGTCCAAGTGGAGACCAGGACACCTGGACACCTACATGGCCAGAAGCTTCCTGCTCCGGGATGGGCTGAGCCCCACAGCTCTTCAGGAAGGGGCCCCGCCCCTTCCCCTGCACCCCAGGACCCGCACAGCCCTGACTTGAGCCGGGCAACCCCCCCCCCCCCCCCGCCTCTCCTCACAGGGCCGCTGTGTCAGCCCCGCCTGCAAGGCCCCGTTGTCGGTGCCCGTCTGAGCCCGCAGGCCTGGAAGCAGGAAGCAGGGATGAGATCTGCCACCTTCCTTCCATTGTCATCGTCTGATCGTCTCCGTGCAAGATGCCATCCGGTGTGGCTGGGCCCACGTGCGGGCCGGAGGGCGGGGACCGGCCCCTCTGCAGGGCCGCAGCTGCTCCGGACACTGGGCGTCGCCCCGGCGGGCCCCTGCTCTCCGTCACCAGGGCCCCAAGGGTGCCCAGAGCGGGCTCAGGAGGGAGGACGATGAGCCCACGGCTCCCTGAGGGCGACCGAGACGGGGTCCTCGTAGCACAGCTCCCCTTCCTCACCTTCCACACGGCACCCCGGCTCCAGCCAGACTTGGTGCAGCACACCCAGAAGTCCCTGAGCCCAGAGACATAGCTGGGCTTCCCCTGCCGGACCCGAGTCTAGACCCTTCCGGAATCTCCCGCCTGACCCGAGTCTAGACCCTTCCGGAATCTCCCGCCTGACCCGAGTCTAGACCCTTCCAGAATCTCCCAGCTGCAAGCCACAGAGCCAATGGCCACTGGCAGAGAGTTCACGAAGGTGTGATGGCTTCAGGCACAGCTGGCTCCAGGACCCCACCCCCAGAACTTAGTGTTGGTGTCTTTCTCCCCACTCCCTGCCCTTCCACTCCAAGCTGACGGTGGCCTCTCGCCTCTGTGAGTCTCGGCCCAAGTTCTGGGGGTACCCACCGGCTCCTGTGCCCCCCTCCAGCTTGGCCAGGCGTCCACCTCCTGCCCTCAGGCCCTGGGGAGGTCGGCTGCCGACAGGAGAGCCCGGGCACCGTGGCGGAGGAGAGAGGACCACACACCGAGCCGGCCAACCTAGAGGACAGGCGCACTGCAAGGGGCAGGGGGTCAGGGATGGAACGTTCTGGAAGGAAGGCCAAGTCTGCCTCAAGCGTGTCTCTGTCTGTGTGACTCGAGCCAGTCTTGGAGTCTCTCTGCCAGAGCACTGTGGTGAGGCCTGGCCCGTCCTTGGGGCTGGTTTGAGGGCGTCGCTGATGACCCACCGCCCTCCACAGACCGAGGGTAACGGGGTCATGTTAAGATCCTTCTAGAATTCCTCCACTGGGCGATCAGAGTGGTGCCCTTCTCTGCCCGGCAACACTGGGCTCCGGCCCGCTCCTCTCCTGCAGCCTGGGTCTCCTTGCAACATGGCGCCCGGGGACCCGAGGGCTGGGAGGAAGGAGAGCCCCCGCGGGGCCGCCCCCACCGGCCATGGGTCGAGGGCGGGGCTGCCGTGGAAGGCCCCCCGCCCCCCCCCCGGCCCCCCAGGCCCCCCCCGCCCCCCCAGGCCCGGCCGCTCGCCCGGTCGCTCACACCGGCCCCAGCCCTGACCCGGAGAGCGCGCTGCCCGCCTGGCACAACCGAAGCCAGGGACAGCGGCTCGCCCCGGTCCCGCTGGCCCCGCGCCAGGGCCCGGGCCGCCTCCCTCTCCCGGCCCGGCTTCCCCTGGCACTGCCAAGCCCGGGTCCAGCTGCCACGCCGGCCGCTCCCGGCCTCCGGGGCCCCCGCTCCCGGCAGCTGCCCCAGAGGCCCGGGCCGCGTCCACAGCTCCATTTTTGGAATTCTTTTGGGGTGAGAGCAGCGCTGCCATCCACAGAGCTCTGTTGGCAGCGGCCGCCCGGGGGGGGGGGGTGAGGGGGGGGAGGACCGCGATTGTCCACGCCAGCTGTGGCCGCAGGAATGTGCCGGGCTGCCGGTCCTGCCCAGAGCCGGCCGCTGTGTACGGTCACCACGCACGGGGCCCCAGGCACTGCCCTCCACGCGGGTGGGGGGCACGGACTCGGGCCCCGCCTTCCCCACAGAGGGAGGGGGTGACCCTCACGCAGCAGGGGTGGGCTGCTTTGACTACTGGGGGGTCCACGGAGGCGGGGGGGAGGAGGCCCGAAACCCCACACCGGGGCCTCAGGACCTAAGTCCCAAGGTGCCACCAAGAAACGCTCACTGGGGCGGAGCCCGGAGAGGCAGAACCCCGCCCCTTCCAGCCCCGCCCGTCCCCGTCGCTCCCCTCCCTCCATCACAGGACTCAGCCAGAGATCCAGGCCAAGATCACAGTGCTATGTGGTACCCAGGCCGTGGACGGGCCCAGCGGGGAGGGGGTGGATGGGAACCTGAAGACGGGCAAGAGAAACATGGCTAGAAAGCCAGACACCAGCGGCTCACGCCTGTCATCCTAGCTACCACGGAGGCTGCGATTGGGGGACATGAAGGGAAGCTGAAGAGTCACTAAACCCCTGTCTCTAAAATCATCAACAAGCCTTAGGGCTGGGGCTACGGCTCAAGTGGTAAAGTGCCAGTTGAGCGCGCAAGCTAAGCAAGTGTAAAGTGTACTGATTCCAAGCCTCGGTAGGGTCAGCAAAGAGAAGAGAAGAGGGGAGGACGGGGGGGGGGGGGAGGGAGGGGGAGGAGACGGTAGAAAGATGCACAGGTGGATGGTGACGGATGGTGGGTGGATAGCTCAATGACGGCGTGAGGACGGAGATCAATGGATGGACAGACAGACGACGAAGGGTAGAGGGAAGCGGGAGGGAGGGAGATGGGAATAGGTGGGTGGCTATGCGATGGGCGGATGGGCGGATGGATGAGGAGGAGAGGAAGGCAGAAAGATGGAGGGCGGACAGACGTCGTCACGGGTGGCTGCCTCCTCGATCAGCACAGATCCCTGCCAGAAAGACGCCCAGCCATAGCCAGGGGGCTGAGCGGGGTCCCAGCCCCCAACCCAACCCAGAGGCCCGCGGGGTCACCGCCCGCCCGCCTGCCCGCCCGCGGGCCACGCGGGCTCCGGCCTGGCTGTGTGGGGCTCCAGGCAGGGCCCGGGTTCTTTCCCTCCCAGGCCCACGGCCGCCCCTGGAGGAAAAGCCTCCTCCCTCCCCACCAAGGGCGCCCGCCGGCCCCGGAGCCAGGCAAACGGCCAGACCGCCCGCGACCGACCTCACTCCCTCCCTCCCTCCCGCCCCCCCCCTCCCCCTCTTTCTCTCCTCATGCCTCTTGTTCCTTGTGGACCGGTTGCCCCCGCTAGGACCTGCAGGACGGCGGTAACTGGAAGCAGCCAGGGCGGGCGGCGTCCTTGTGCGCTCCACCTCGGGGAGAGCGTGAGTCGTCTCCCCCGTTGGGGCGCGGTGATGGCGGCTGCTCCTGGTGCCTCACACCTGTAATCCCAGCTTCACACGAGGCAGCCGGGGGGGGGGAAGATCGAGGTCTGAGGCCAAACCCGGGCAAGAAGCGATCGGGACCCCCTCTCCACAGACAAGCCAGGCGCAGTGGGGCGCGTCTACAATCCCAGCTACCCGCGTCCGCGCGGATGCTTCCGGAGCCCCGGGCCGCTGGGGCTCCCCCTACCCTACCCCAGGACATTTGCACCTCAGCTCCTGCTGCCAGAGCAGACCCCTCCCGGCCGGCCCCCTCCCACGTCCGTGTCCCCTCACTGGAGGGGCGTCCCCCTGACCTCCGCCCCCCCATGCTATGCCCCCCCTTTTCCTCCCCACTTCTCCGGCTCAGACTCACCCCGCTGCTCAGGGGCGGCCTCGAACCGAGGGCGGCCCCCGCACAAAGGAGGGGAGATGGGGGGGCGGGGTTAAAGACCTCAGCCCTAGAAAAGGGAAGGCGATGGGCACAGTCACCCCAGCCGGCCCCCCGGACGTGAACCCACCAGGCACGCGGGCCCCAGACACCGCATCGCACTTGCAGACTGTGCCAGGGAAAGGGAAACCCGGGTCGCCATGACGGGCTGTGTCTGCTTGCTTCTTAGCAGTTTTCTCTGTTCTCACACGTTTTCTAGAAAATTCTGATTGGGCGCGATAAACGCAATAAATACACTAAACACAATAATTACCGAAAACATGATGCTGTTAAACAAATCGGAGAGGAATGGCCACTCCTGCCAAGAAATCCTTGAAGGGAGTATCACACAGCCATCAACAAGACAAAGCGCTTTTCTGTGCCTGTTCGGACCCTACCCCCTCCCCACCCCTCCCGGCCACGGGAGGCCCCTGGGGGCAAGGGCAGGGACTGGGGCCTGGGGGGGGGGGCCCTGGGACCGCCGCACCAGCTCTGGTGAGTTAGTGTGTGGGGTTCTAGAAAGATCTGAGTGGGAGGGGCCTGAGGGAGCGCGGGGGGCCGGGGGCGGGGGGGGGGGGGAGGCTGGCCTGGTGCGGCTCCCGGGAGCCCCAGCATCCGGCGGGCGGGGCCAGAGAGAAAGTCAGCAGGCACCCCGGGTCTGCGGGGGTCCCTGTGGGATGGGAGGGCTGCAGGGCCCGCGGGACGCTGTCGAGATGGCCGGATCCCGTGCCCACGCGCCGGGAGGATAGAGGGGAGGCAGAGGAAGACGGGGAGCAGGCTGGGCCCAGGCTGCCCAGGGCTCCCCGACCAGGGGGGGAGGGGGGCGGGGGGGGCTCCCGTTCCCAGGCCCAGCCGGGGCTGCGCCCCTGTACGCTGGCGGGGACCCCACGACCGCTCCGGCCCCGGACCCGGTCTCTGTCCACCTCGGGGTGGACATCGGTGGGGCCCCCAAGTCCCCCTGGGAGCTGTCGCTTGGGGGGGCCCGGGGGGCTCCTGGCAAAGAGGCCGTCTCCCCGGGGAGTTCCGCCGCAGTGCGTTAAGGACTTGAACGTGAAAAACGGAAAGGGACGCATTCCCGAGCGGCCCCCGAGGAGCTGGGGTGCCGGGCGAGCCGTGGCCGCCTTTCAGGCCTCTCTTGTTTTTAGCCAGGGCCTTGCGACGCGGCCCCGGCTGGCCTGGAACTCGTGGACTCGCTGGCTCGCTGGCTCGGTCCTCCTGCCTCGGCCTCCAGCCGCTCACAACACTGATCCGTCCCAAAGATTAACCGTGCCCGCCGGCAAAGCCCCCCCCCCGCCCCCCGCCGCTGGAAGGCCCCTGCCCGGGGGTCTCTGGGTATACAGGGGTCACCCCCTCAGTCCTGGGGAACCTAGGGCTCCCCCCCCCAGGGCCCTAGCCCCTCAAGATGGAGACCCCTCCCTCACGCCAGACCCTCCCCCCACCCCAGAGGGCAAAGGCCTCCCAGGATCTCACGGGAGGAACTGAAACCCGAGCCGCCCCGCCCTGGGGGCTCCAGGGCGCCCCAAGACGACACGCAGGAGCAGGAACGGGGCGCAGCTCCCTCTCCCAGCCTCCCGCCGCCTCCTCCTCCTTCCCAACCCCACCCCCGCCCCCCAGGATGGCAGGGACTCACCCCAACACCACAACCCTCCCCCCCACACCCCAACAAGCACCCCGCCAGCCCAGCCCGGCCCAGCCCGGGCGGAAGAGCGCAGCGGGCTGGCGGGAGCTGCCAAGCAGGCGCGCTGCCCGCTGGCCGGCTCTGCGCAGCTCCGTGGGAATCCCCCCCCTCCCCCCCCACCCCCCCACCCCCCCCACCCCCCCCTCCCCCGGCAGCGCGGGCAGGAAGCGCCGCGGGCACCGGGCAGGCTGCGCCGGTTCCCAGGGACCCGACCCGACTGCGGGAGAAGCCCGGCTCCCAGGAGGCAGCGCTCCGCCGGGGCGGAGGGGCTCTGGGGGTCCCGTGCAGCCCCCCACCTCCTGCCCGTCCCCCTCTTCTCCCTAACCCACTCCCCACAACGCCCCCCCGGGGCCCGCCTGGGGGCTCCCATGGGCACCCCGGAACTCAGGGGCAGAAGGGAGCTCCGGGTGGAAGGGCAGACCCCACCCGGGGGGGTTACTTGATGGGGGGGCTCCTGCCTCAGTCCGGCTCCCAGGCCCCCCAGGTCCTGATCCTGGTCGTGGTCTCACTGCACTCTCCCACTGAGCACGAGGCGAGAGGTGGGGTTCGGCGGAGAGCACCCCCATGCTTGGCAGCCTGGCCGAGTCAGAGGGGAGTGGAGGGAGCCCCAGGCGCCCCGCTCCCCCCCCCCCCCCCGCCCCGGGCGGAACCCCGGGTTCAACCCCGGGACTCCAGGGGCCGGCGGACAGGAGCCTCCGCCACGGAGCCCGCGAGGCCGTGGGGGCGATGGGGGGCCGGCCGGGCCTCCGAGCGGGAAACAACGGGGATCCAGGTGTCCACATCAGCTCCGTGACGCAAGGAGAGGAAAGACGCGGAGGGAGGGAGCCCGGGACGCCCCGGTTCCCACGCCCCACTCCGCACACCCCACCCTGCGCACCCCGCCCTGCTCCACATACACGCGGGGGTCCCTGCCCGCCACGGCCGCCTGGAGATCGCCCCCAAGCAGGAAAGAGGATGTTTGGACACCCCGAGAGCCCCCCGAAACGCCGGGCTGAGCACCCCAGCCCCCCCCTCCGGGCCCTGGTGCTCTCTTCCAGGAGCCCACGGAGGTGACAGAAGTCTACTTCTTGCTGACAGGGGTGAGTGGGGAGGGGGAGGGCTTGGCCGCGCCCCCGGCCACCCAAGCTGACAAGTCGCACGGGGGGGTGGGTGCTGCTTGCCCCAGCCTGGAGGACACCCCAGAATTGAAGATTCAAGGAGCAGCCTGGCAGGCGGCTCCCACTCCCCTGCAATCCTAGCTACTCAGGAGGCGGAGGGCGGAGGATCGTGATTGGAACCCAGCCCCAGGTTTCCCTCCCCTTCCCCCCCAGGTCGGAGGTCATCTGGACATGGCCAGGACTTTTCCCCGAACCCCAGTGATTAGCTCGTGGGCCCCATCTCCAGACCCACCTGTCTGGGGACGCTGCCCCTAGGCTTTTTCACTCAAGGCTCGCGTTCTACCCCTTGAGCCACAGCCCCACTTCCAGCTTTTTGTGTGCGTGCGTGTGGGTACTTGGAAATAAAGAGTCTCACAGGTTCTCCTGCCCAGGCTGGCTTTGAACCACAATCCTCAAATCTCAGCTTCCTGAGTAGCTGATATTACAGGTGTGAGTCCAGGTGCCTGGCTGGGCTTGGACTCTGATGAACAACAAAGCGCCCTCCACCTGCCCCGGGCTGTAAGTGTGTGAGGAAGTGACCTGCTGCTCACTCAGTCCCGGGTTCCAGGAAGGCCCAACACTGGGCTCCCAAGAGGCTCCCTGCCTGTGCCGGCACTGGGAGAGACGCAAACGTCCGGCCCGTTTCTGGGGCACAGGCGGCTGGGCAGCTCGGGTCCCTGCTGGGACCTCGTCCTCCCTGGCAGAGGGCAGCCAGGGGTGGCCTGGCCGCTTCCCACACTCCCTCCGGAGCTGCCTCTGCTCGGGCGAGATTCAGACCACCTGCTGCATGGCAGGTTCCCATCCTCAGCCCCTGCACCCGGCTTCAGCCAGACCGGTGCCACCTGATCAAGGCGCGCTTCCCGCCCTTCCTCCCTCCCTCTCTCCTTCTTTCCTTTCTCTTTCCTTCTTTTTTCAGATATGAGGCTCTTGTCCAGGTGCTTCGGCGCTCTAGACAAGCACTCTGCCACTCAGCTACTTTCCTACACCCAACACTCAAGTGCACATTAAAATGTTCCCCAGAATAGGCCTTCTCCTAGGTCATAAAGCAAACCTTAAAAGGGGTGAGAAGAAATTAAATCCCACGGGGCTGGGAATATGGCCTAGTGGCAAGAGTGCTTGCCTCCTACACATGAAGCCCTGGGTTCGATTCCCCAGCATCACATATACAGAAAACGGCCAGGAGTGGCGCTGTGGCTCAAGTGGCAGAGTGCTAGCCTTGAGCAAAAAGAAGCCAGGGACAGTGCTCAGGCCCTGAGTCCAAGCCCAGGACTGGCAAAAAAGAAAAAAAAGAAATTAAATCCCACAGGGCATGTCTCGTAATGCACTTAAGCTGCTGCACGTCGATGATAGCAAGATGAGAGAAATTCCTCTCGGCGTGTGGAAATTCAATGGCATATTCTGAATAACTGATGAATCAAAGAAGGAAGCAGGACACACTTGGCTGAACGAAAGTGAAAACGCAAGCACGTGAGAAGCTGTGAGGGGTGTTCCCCCAGCGCACAGAAGGAAGCTCTGAACAGCGACTGCTTATGTAAGAAAACAATAAAAGTTTCAAACCAATGATCAAAGCAATTTTTTTCCCCCTAAGAAAGTAGAAAAGGAAGAGAAAAACAAACCCAAAGCAAGCAGAAGGAAGGAACCAATAAAGCCAAGGACAGTAATATCCAAGGTGGAAACAGAAAACAAAAGAGAAAGGCCAATAAAACTAGAAGTTAGTTCTCTAAAAAACAAGCAAGTTAATGACACTCCAGCAACACTAACCAAAAGATAAGGAAGATGTTGTAAACATCCAAAGTTGTTTAAAATACTGAAAAAATAAAATGCTTTGCCCAGCCCAGCACCAGTGGCTCAGTCCCGTAGTCCTAGCTACTCATAAGGCTGACCCCTGGAGGACTGGGGCTCAAGGCCATCCCAATGAGACTCCATCTCCAGTTAACCAGCAAAAGCCAGGTTAGGGGTGTCACTGAGGTGTAAAAATACCAGCTACGAGCAAACAAGCTGATGAGCAGTCGTGAGGTCCTGAGTTCAAACTCAGGTACCAGCACACAAAACTGCTGCCCTCACAAACTCAACATCTTAGATGCAACTTCTGATGTTCTTGAAGGACAAAAATTCTCCCAAGATGAAGCTAATGTCTCACCTACCCTTCAACTATCAATGATGCTAATATTTTATACTTAACATTGTTATTACATATGTATTTTTATAATTGTATAGCATTTTTATAATTTTTCTAGTAGTTACTTAATAAGTCACCAAGAAAATATGAGCAAATGAAGTCCAGTGGTAATACACAAAGAACAGCATGCTGCCAACTCAGGTGGGACTGCAGGAATGCAAGGTTGGTTCAATACCAAAAAATTCTATCAATGGTGCTGGCCAGCAAGGGATCTCCCCCTTTTGTGAGGCAGAGTCTCTGAGACCAGAGTGGACCCTGGAGTTGAACCTTCCAGACCACTAGATGGGCGTCCCCCTCCTTCCTGGGCCTAGTCCTCCTCCAAAGGCCCCATTCCCCCTTCCTGCCTTCTTCCCTCAGACAACAGGGCGGAAGCCGGCTGGGTTTCAGCTTCACCGAGCCATACCTACAACCCCAAACTTCCGGTATCAGGGTGGATCTGCTTTCAGCAATCTGAAGAAGACTGTGGTGTAGGCTGCTGGATCACCAAGGAGAACAGCCCGAAGGTGAGAATCTAACCTTAACCTCAGAATTAGATCTCTTTCGTAAGAATAAAGGAAAGAGAGAAACGCCCTTCTTGGCTTTAGTTAAAAGAGAGGAGGGCCGGGCACTGGTGGCTCACACCTGTAAACCTAGCTACTCAGAAGGCTGAGATCTAAGGATTGTAGTTCAAAGCCAGCCCAGGCAGGAAAAGTCTGTGAGACTCTCATCTCCAATACAATACTCAGAAAAGGCTGGAAGTGGCACTGTGGCTCAAGTGGTAGAGCACTGATCTTGAGCAAAAGGAGCTCAGGGTCAGGACCCAGGACCTGAGTTCAAGCTCCAGGACTGGCACCACCCCACCCCCTAAAAAAAAGGAAAATCACTTATTGGTTCCCTTTGCAAGTAGGGCCCACAGCACACTGTCGGGGGGGGGGGGGAAGGAAAGAAAAAAAAAACAGCTATAAAAGATGGGCCTCCCTTCCCCCCCCCATCCACTTTTAAGGTTAGAAAGGCACCTGCTAAAGTAGGATTGATAGTGACGGGAAGAGGAGACGGGAAAACTATATTCCTCTTAACAAATATCGAAAGGGCCAGACGCCGAGTCTAAAACCAGGAAATATTAAAGAGGCAGATAAGCTTCTCTCTACCCAGCCTCCCGACGGGAAGTTCTCAGACGGAAGACGCTGGGCAGGTGCTCCAGAGCTAGCTTCTTTCCTGTCGGACGGCTGGTTGAAATCTGCCGTCTTCCCCACGACTCCACAGGGGCTGTCTGACTCCGCTCTCTTGGACGTGCTAGAGCCCTGCACGCTCTCGGTGGACGCGCGCGCGCGTGTGGTGTGTGTGTGCATGCCCGGGTCCTGGAGTTGGAACTCCGCCCGGGTGCTGTCCCGGAGCTTTTCTGCTCAAGGCTGGGCGGGAGACGCCACCGAAGGGCGCTGGAGCTGCGGGAGCCTCACCCGCCGCCGCACCCACCCGGAGCCGCTGCCGGGGGCCGCCAGCCCGGCCCGGTACATCCACCTAGCCCAGGAAGCGGAAAGGCCACCGGTAAGGCCCGCCGCGCTGAGTCCTCACGACCTCTGTGGGGAAAGCAGGGAGCAGCTCGCTCTCTCTTCCTGCTTCTCCCTACTTTAACTCTTCTATACCGAAACAAATCCCTGCTCTGTGTGTGTGTGTTGTTTTTTTAAATCAATCACTGAAACCCACGCTCTTAACAGCCTGAAAAGGGGACACCAAAAAGCTGAGGAAGCCTTTCAAGGGATACGGTGCCTGCCGGGCAAGCAAGCAGCAGGCTCTGAGTTCAAAAGCCTCCAAAACAAGAAAAAAGTAAAGAAGAGAACCTGCCAGATCATTTCTGTACACATCACTTCTGTATGCCGAGTTCCGCTCGATCAAATCGTGCGAAAGATTCAGCCCTTCACCCCAACTTCCCACCTCCCACGACGGGCACCCAAAGGAGAGCTCACTCCGGAGGCACAGCCGGAACCTTCCGTGCCTCTCTGGGAGGGAAGGCCCAGGACGCCCTCGTCCCCTGAGACCAGACAAGAGTTGTCCGACGGGACCGGCCGTCACCCTCACACGAACAGAGGACAGGGAATCCAGCCGACTCCGCCCTGAGAGCCACCGTTTGTGATTTGGAAAGGTGAGCGACCACACCGGGACAAACACGTGAAAATTCGCCCATCCAGGAGAAAGCGGGTGTCCAGAATGTGGGAAAAAAGACAGCCCCACAGTGAGAACACGCGCGCGTGCACACACCAACTTAAAACGGGCAACAGATGACTTGAACCGAGCACAGCCCGCACCAAGCCTACGAGGCGTCATCTGCGTCCCAGCCATGAAGGAGACGCGAGGCCACCCGCGGGGGAGGCCACCCGGTGAGGAGAGCCGGCGTCGCAGCCGGGCGTGCGTGCGGTCCCGGCGCGGTGCACCGCCATGGCTTCCGCCGCCGCCCGCTGCGGGAGGGCAGGCCCGGCCGCCCCCTCGGACCGGCGGGTGGAGAGCCGCGCTGCGCGGAGCGGCCGTCCCAGACCGGCCCGCGTCCACGCGCGACACCCCTGCGGACGTGCGTGGCGGCGGGGGTGGGGGGGGAGGCGCCCCTGAGAGGCCCGCGGGGCTGCGTGGCCAGATCCTGCTGCGAAGCCACCCAGCCCTCCCTGCAAGCCGCCCGCGGTGACGTCAGCCCGCGGGGAGCCCCGGAAACCCAGCGTCCAAGCGGCAGGCGCGCGGGGTGGACGTCCAGGAGGCCCGGGGCCCCGGGAGACCACAGCCGCGGCTCACGCGAGGGCCGCGGGCGGAGGACGGCCATCGGAGCTGCGGCCCGGAGCCGCCCGCCACGCCGGCGACACGGAGAGAAACAGACAGACAGACAGACAGAGACACAGAGAGACAGAGAGAGAGAGAGAGGAGAGACAGAGAGGAGAGAGCAATAAACAAATATCTATGTTATATAAACAGATTGTATAACATTATATATGTATAGAAAACCTAGGACTCCATCTAACTAAAATCTCCATGTATCCAGATAGGGTGTTTGGGGATAAAAGGCTCCAATATCCTAAACGTGCAGGTTCTGTGCAGCTTCAGCGGAACTCTACAATACCACACGCTCGCGTGAACACACGCACACGTGCGCACGCACACGCACGCACACGTGCACACGCACATGCACGCACCACTTACACCGTTGCTCAGACGAGATCTGAGTGGCCCTCCCCCGGGCCCTGCCAGCTTGGGGCCGGGGCCCGGCTGCCTTCCCCGCCGGACCCCGGGCCCCGGAGCGGGCGGCGGGAAGGGCGGGAAGGGCGCGGGGTGGTGGGCGGCCCCCGGGGCTCCACCCGCCCGCCCGCCCGCCCCCCTAGCATCTCGCCGGAGGTGCAATGTAAAGCAAATCACGACAAGTCCAGAACATTATGTAATCACTGTAAATAGCTGTTAGGGGATTACATAAACATGGAAAATATTCACGACACGTTAAGTGGAAAGAAATTGCATGCGCTCTGTAATTACAGCCCTCGCCGAGCGGGGACCGGGGGCGGCCGCCCCTCGGGTCCCCGGGCCGGGGCGGCGACGGGAACCGTCCTCCAGCGCGCAGGTCCGCGGGCTCCGCACCTTCCGGTCGCCAGCTTTTCCGGAAGGGTCTGGCGAGGGCCCGCGGCGGAGGCGGGGTCTCCAGACCCTCCACCGCCCCCCCCACACACACACCCGCCGCCACCGTGTATTTTAGAAGCACTTTTACTACCCCCCAAAGCACCCCTTCCCTTGGCCATCAGCCATGCCCCCCGGCCCCCGGCCCCCGGCCCCCAGCGGCCAGCGATCGCCTGCCTCCCTGTCCCCGGGTCACCCGCTCTGCACACTTTGGGCAAATGGAGTCGCGCGGTGCGGGGTCCCCCGTGCCTGTCTGCCTTCCCCAACACGATGCCTTCCAGTTCCATCTACATCGGAGCACATTTCCTTTTCACGACCAAATAGTATTCCACCGCATGGGCTATCTTTGGTCGGTGGCGGTGTGTGCAGCGGCCTCTGAGGGGACGAGCCCGGGGTGACCGCCGCTGGGTCCCCCACAGCTCTGGGGGCCGGTGTCGCCCCTAGGGGGTCCTAGACAGGGCTGGGGTCCTCATCTCACGCACTAAGGCATCTCCTGAGGGGTTTCTTTGACGTTGGTCCCCTGTTTGGGGCACATTGCCCAGCCCTTGCTCTTTTTCCTGGCTGAGTAGTATTCCCTCCTGTGGACAGCACACAGTGATTGGCGGGCCGGTGCCGGGTGGAAGTGTACACAGCTCCAGCCTTGGACGCCGCCTTCTCTGCAGGGCCGCCGTAAAGGGGGCTGGTGGCGTGAGGTGTGCCGGTCTGGAGCCGTCCCGCGGGCACCTCGAAGGGAGCCTGGGCCCCGCCGAGGCGGGCACCGTCCCGGGTGAGGCTGGACGGCACTGCGACGGCGGTGGCCCGGAGGAGGGGGGCGGCGGGGGGAGGGGCGGGACCCCGAAAGGCCACCTAGGACGCCAGCAGTGGACGCAAGCCGTCCACGGCTGCGGCCACGTCCCCCCCTTCCCGCCGGTCCCCCCCTCCTGTCCCCTCGCGGGGCCCCCGACGTGACGCGAGCGTCCCCCGCAGCCCGTCCGCGCGCGTCCGCCACGTCCGCTTTGACTTCCGCGTTGACCTGGTTCAGAAGAGCGCCGTGGAACACCCCGCGGCTGGGCTACGCGCGGTCAGGATTGCTGTGATGTGAACATCAGAGCAGCGTGCAAGATCCGGCCTGCGGACATCCTGGGTTTGCAGTGTGCAAGCGGCACCGACACACAGTCACACGCGCGCTCACACTTACAGATGCCTGGTTATGGTGCTTATGTTGCAAGCTCTGTGTGTGTGCGTGCGTGTGCGCGTGCGTGTGTGCGTAAGTGTGCACGTGTGCGTGTGTGCGCACGTGTGTGTGTGCCTGCTTCATACATCAGAGTCCGGAAGCAGTACGTGACACACTTCCTCGGCGCAGGTCCGCCGGCACCCCGATCTCCGGGAGGACGCCGGGATTCACAGCTCGGAACTCGCGAGTCTCCAAAGCGGGTGACGCAGGGTGTTCCCCCCAAAGCCCCCGGGACAGGCCGCAGCCGGTGATCACGCCGCAGGGAGGTGGCGCTCCCAGCGGCCCACGCCAGACCCCCCGACGGCGCGCTGGGAAAAGGGCGTGACTCCCGGACTTTTCCTTTAAATCAAAGGACGAAAAAGAGGTATCACACGTTACCAGATAGTGTGTGTGCGCACCTGCTCGTCCTGGGACTTGAACTCAGGACCCTGTCCCTGAGCTTCTTCACTCAGGCTGGTGCTGTTCCGCTTGAGCCACAGCAACACTTCTGGCCTTCTCAGTTAATAAGCGTTTCTTGAGTTTTCCTGCCTGGCTGGCTTTGAACCATGATCCTCAGATCCTCAGTAGCTGGGATTTCTCTATATTTCTAACCACTTTTGAATGCTATACATGTCATATGTATATTACACATACATATAAGACATACACATATATGATCTATACCGTCTGTAAAGGGGAGAAGTCGGGGGGGGGGGTGGCCGCCAGCAGCTGGGAATGGGGCTGGCTGAGATGCTGGGAGAGGGGAGGAAGGTGGGCTGGCTGGCGGTGTTAGGAGGAGGGTGGCGGGGGGGGGGGGGGAGGTGTCCCCCGACCCCAGCGTGGAGACCCCGGTCTTCAGGGAGGCAGAGTCTGGCGGGCTTGCCGAGCCCGGGCGACCGAGGCCCCCATCCCCAGGGACGGGCCCCGGGAGGCGGTGGGCCTGACGGGAGGTGGGGGGGGGCCCTGGGCTCCTCAGGAGGGCGGCCGGGGGGGGACCCCCCCTCTGCTCCCCTGTGTGCTGCTCAGGTGGCAACCAGAACTCCTCATCATCCTCTGGGGCCCCCGAAAGGAGGTGGGGATGGGGGGAGGATGAAGATGGAGGTGGGGGAGGAGGTGGAGGGGGCTGAGGAGGCGGAGGCGGGGGGCGGGGTGGTGGGCGTGGTCGGCAGCCCGGAGCCCCGCCCTGCCGGTGTGGCACGCCCAGCCCCCCATCCCTGGGACTCGGCCGGGAACTCCGAGCAGCCGGACGGGCCACGGGCCTCCCTTTCCCTGCTCAGACATCACGCCTCCCTCGGCCAGATGTGGGCACGGTCCGCCCCCTCCCCTCCCCTCCCCCTCCCCCTCCCCCCGCCACACGTGGGTGCAATTAAAGGGCAGAACGCGCGCGAGACTGTGGCGCCGAGCCGGTGGGATTCTAGAGCTAGAAGAGCACGGGGCCACCCCTCAACTTCGTGACGCCAGGGTTGGGGTTGCAGCCTGCCACCCTGCCACCCCCCCCCGAACCCCGGCCCCAGGACCCCTCTGCCAAGTCCCTGCGGGAAGAGGAGGCCTCAGAGATGGCCAGGAAGATGCTCTTGCAAGCCGGGGACCGGCCCTGGCACAGCGCACCCCGGCCGCCGGGACGGGGGACACCGAGTGCCCTTTTCCCCCAGCTGCGGGGTGTGTGGGGGGGGCCAGGGCCGAAGCCCCCCAAGAGCAGCTACCAGGGGGAGAACCTTCCTGCTGGGGACCAGCCCTGCTCTGAGAGCCCGCCGGTCCTCGGTGTGTCTGCCCAGAGCCCCAAAGAAAGCAGCCACCGCCCCAGCCTTCTGCCCAGGCCTCAGCCCCCTCCCTGCCCTCCTCTGTGCCCCTGACGCCCCCGGCCTGGTGGCCACGCTGCGGGCGGGGCCCCAGGGCTGCGGCTCCCTCGGTGGCCGGGCCTTCCTCCCCCCTCCTGGACGCCCGCGGAGCCCCCCCCCCCAGCGGGCACGGTCCTGGCGTCAGGTCCCCCCGTGAAGCTCCGGGCCGGGCGCGCCCCAGACACTGGTGCTGTGCTCCGGCGGAAGGGCACCGACCTTGCGCAAGACGGCTCTGCGACAGCACCCGGGCTCTGAGTCCCAGCCCCAAGACTGGTGCATGTGTGTGCACACACACACGCACACACACACGCGCGCACACACACACGCGCACACACACGCGCACACACACGCACGCGCGCACACACGCACGCACACACACGCACCCCAAGTGGCAAACCTGCAGACGGGCTCATTCACAGCGGCCCGAGTGACGCCAGGGACGATTTTCAAAGCTGCCCAGGAGCCGCTCCCAGTCCTGTGCCCTCAAAATGGCTGATGGACACGCAAAGTGTCCCAAGGGGCCTGTCCCCAAGCCTGTCCCTTCCCCGATCTGCTCCTGGAGAGGCCCGTGCCCCCCCCCCGCGCCCCCCACGCCCCCCACCCCACCCGGCGGGCGCGGCGTACACCCCGAAGCAGCTCGCCGTGGCCACACGGAGACGGGGATCCCACGGGGGAGGCGGCGGGGGCCCGGGCCGCCCGCATCCAGATCCCTGCTGGAGACAGGGTGCGCCGCGGGGCTCCGGGGTCCCCTGCCCGGGCCCGGTGGCCCCGCGCGGCGTCCGCGGCCTGCGGGCTTCAGTCCTCAACCGAACGCGGCACTGCCGGCCGCGCACCAGCTCCCCGGGGCACGGCCCACGGCGGCGCCCCGGACCCCGGGACCCCTGAGGGGCAGACGCCAGCACCCCGGAGGGAGGGGGGCCCTCGGGGGTACCCGGGCCGAGACAGGGTGTCCCGCACCCCGGCTGGGGGACACGGACGCCCCGCCGGCCGACCGCGGCCCTGGCCTGCACCCCCGCCACGGGCGACCATCACACAGGGGCGGCTTTGTTCCGGGGGCCCCGCGGAGTCCCAGGGCAACCCCCCCCCCTCCTGGGGCTCACACCCCGCTTCTCGTCACGGCAGATCCGTTCGGCTGGCCCCACCGTGGATGACCTACGCGTCTGGCGTGTCCCCCCAACGGTGCCCCGGCCCCCGCCGCCGGCCTGCTCCCCGACATGGACGTGGGACATAGCCCCCCACCCCCCAAAAACACCCGGACGCCGGGCTCCTCCTGGGCCCTGCAGGGCTGGGGGGGCCTTGGACTTCATAACAGAAACATTCCCACGCGGACCCCAGCGGGTCGTGATGGGGGGGTCGTGATGGGGGGGCCGCTGACCAGGGCCTGGGTGTGGGCCCCGGCCGCGGGGGGGGGAGCCCCCTCGGAGTTCCCGGCCGGCGACGCGGCGATCGTGGGGGTCCCCGCGGTCACCGGAGGAGGCAGGGCCGTAAGCTGATACTTCCTGCCGTCGGGGGGTGGGGGTGGGGGCGGCTGGCATCTCCCAGCCGTCGCTTGAACACGGGGAGTTCGGGGTGAGCGGGGCCGGCCGCCCGCCGCACCATCGGCCCGCTGTTCCCGGTTATTTAAGAGCCTGAGGCGCCCCTGTTTCCCAGGGGCCCGGTTGGAGGGGGAAAGAGGATCGATTGAGGACCCCGGCTTTGCCCGCGGGCCGTCTCGGGGGTGCGTGGGCTTTGAGGAGGGAGGGAGAGTCGCGTGGTGTGCACCTGAACTCCGCGCGTCTGCGCCAGACTGGGGTCGGCGGGAAAGGCGGCGAGGGGAACAAAAACCGCCGGGGTTAAGGGGGCGTTTCTCCCTCTCCCACGCGGCCTGCCACGTGCCCCGCACCCACTGAAGAAAGAATATCCAGCCGGGCCCCGCGGCTCCCACCTGGAATCCTACTCAGGAAGCTGGGGCCTGAGGACCTCGGTTCAAAGCCAGCCGGTGCAGCAAAGTCCCCAAGACTCTCCTCTCCAGTTAAGCAGCCACAGAGCCGGAAGCGAAGCTGCAGCTCAGGGAGCGGAGCACCGGCCTTGAGCACAGCGCTCGGGGACACTGCCCGGGCCCTGAGTTCAAGACCAGAACCAACGGTAAATAAACACAAATATTGCCGTTTGACTCAGGGAAGGGATGGGAACCCGTGCTGGCCAGCAACACACAGGGCACAGGCTTCACCCGGCCGGGAGACCCGCGCACGGCCCAGGCTCGAGGCACAGCCCCCCCCCCGCCCCCCAACCCCGGCCGAGGGCAGAGGCGGAGAGCCAAGGGGACCCCGCGTCTATGCACAGCCGACTTCATCGCTTCTGAAAGCCGCACTTCCTTTCTGAGGTGAAGCGGCCTAACCCCGGGGCCGATCCCGCTCCTCCTCACAACCTGCTGCTCTGCTTTCCTGAAATACAGGGTCACGCGTGAGCGGCTCCTTCCGGAAGGGTGGAGTGGGGCCGGAGTGTCCCCGCCAGCCCCTGCGTGGGCAGGACGCTGTCCTCTCCAACTCCACACCAGGGCAGCACGGGGCAGGGCCGGCCCACCGTGCCAGCGCTGCCCCCCCTGCAGCGGAAGGGGGGTGGGTGCCGTGGAAGGGGGGTGGGTGCCGTGGAAGGGACAGGTGCCGTGGAAAGGGGGTGGGTGCAGTGGAAGGGGTGGGTGCAGTGGAGGGGGGTGCAGGGGAGGGGTTGGGTGCAGTGGAGGGGGGTGCAGTGGGGGTGCAGTGGAAAGGGAGGGTGCAGTGGAGGGGGTGGGTGCAGTGGAGGGGGTGCAGTGGAAAGGGAGGGTGCAGTGGAGGGGGTGGGTGCAGTGGAGGGGGGTGCAGTGGAGGGGAGTGGGTGCAGCGGACGGGGGTGCAGTGGATGGCGTGGGTGCAGTGGAGGGGGGGTGCAGTGGAGGGGTGGGGGTAGTGGAGGCGGTGGGTGGAGTGGAGGACGGGTGCAGTGGTGGAGGGTGGGTGCAGTGGTTGTGTTAGGTGCAGTGGAGGGGGGTGCATTGGAGGGGGGGTGCAGTGGATAGGTGTGGGTGCAGCGGAGGGGGGTGGGTGCAGCGGAGGGGGTGGGTGCTGTGGAGGGGGGTGCTGTGGAGGGGGGTGCAGTGGAGAGGGGTGGGCGCAGTGGATGTGGTGGGTGCAGTGGATGGGGTAGGTGCAGTGGAGGGGGTGCAGTGGAGGGGAGTGGGTGCAGCGGAGGGGGGTGCAATGGAGGGTGTGGGTGCAGTGGAGGGGGGTGGGTGCATTGGAGGGGGGTGCAGTGGAGGAGGGTGGGTGCAGTGGATGGGGTTGGTGCAGTGGAGTGGTGTGCAGTGGAGGGGGGTGCAGTGGAGGGTGGGGTGCAGTGGATGGTGTGGGTGCATTGGATGGGGTGGGTGCAGGGGAGGGGGTGCAGTGGAGGGGGTGCAGTGGAGGGGTTGGGTGCAGTGGAGGGGGTGGGTGCAGTGGAGGAGGGGTGCAGTGGAGGAGGGGTGCAGTGGAGGAGGGTGGGTGCAGTGGAGGAGGGTGTGCAGTGGAGGGGGTGCAGTGGAGGGGGGTGATGCAGTAGGCCGGCGGAGGCCCCGCTCCTCCTCCTCCGCCCGCCGCCCACGGGGCAGCCCTCCTCTCTACTCTGTTGGTTTGGGTTCCTCAGTGTGCGGGTCGGCTACTCCTGGGTTTGAACTCAGGGCCTGGCAGGCTGGCTCTGCTTCCCCCCCCCACCGGCGCCCCCCTCCGGGCCTCAGCTACCCCCCCCCCCCGCACCCTCCCCCCGCTGTCTCTTGGCCGCCCGCACAGCGCGGATGGAGTCTGGCCCGGAGGTGGGGACGGAGGCTGCCGGGGTCCGGTAGGCCCGGTCTGACGGGGAAAGAGCGTCCGAACTGCTTTCTGGAGCCCTCTGCCTGCTTTTGAACATGTCCACGGCGCACCTTCTGCCTCGACGCCGCAGTGCGCCCTCCGCCCCGCTTTACTTCTTTATTTTGCTACCCAGCCCGGGCTGACCCCCAGCTGAAGCCTCCCTTACCTTCACCTCCCAAGGGCTGGATTCCAGGCGTGCACCACCACACCCGGCCCGAGGCAACCATCGCGAGAGAACGTCCAGTCAAACTGAACACAGCAGTGAAAATTCATCGCCTAGCCTGGTGCGGCGGCTCACGCCCGTAATCCTGGCTCTTCAGGTGGCTGAGATCTGAGGATCACGGTTCAAAACCAGCCAGGGCGGAAAAAGTCTATGACACTGTTATCTCCAGTAAAGTAGTCAGAAAAAGCCAGAAGTGGCGCTGTGGCTCACGTGGTAGAGTGCTAGCCTTGAGCACAGTGAGGCTCAGGAACCGAGCCTAGGTCCTGAGTTCAAGACCAGCAAAAAAAAAAAAAAAAGGAAAGACGGAGGGAAGGAAGGGAGGGAGGGAAAGAAAGAAAGAAAGAAAGAAAGAAGAAGAAAGAAAGAAGAAGAAAGAAAGAAGAAGAAGAAAGAAAGAAAGAAAGAAAAAGAAAATTCACTAGCTAACCTCCATTGCATACACAAACTCAGAAATCCTAACATCAGTTGGGAAACTGACCAAGTCCGGCCAGGTCTGGAGTTTAGTGAGTACTTCCATGTTCATGGATAGGTAGAATCAATATTGTGAAAATGGCCATACTGCCAAAAATGATATACACACTCAATGCAACACCCATAAAAATCCCAATGACGTTCTTTACTGAGACAGAGAAAACATGCAAAAATCCACATGGGATGATAAAAGACCTAGAATAGCCAAAGCAATTCTAGGCAAAAAAGCAATGTGGGCAATATCACAATACTAGATTTCCAACTCTGCTACAGAGCCACAATAACAAAAACAGCTTGGTAACGCACAAAAATAGAACTGAAGATCAATGGGACAGATTAGAAGACCCAGAAATAAGACCACACACAGTCATCTGATATTCGACAAAAGAGCCTAAGACATACAGTGGGAAAAAACATAGCCTCTTCAACAACTGGTGTTGGGAAAACTGGGCAGCCATGTGCAGAAAACTCAAAGTGGATTCCTGCTTGTCATCAGGCACCAACGTCAGCTCAAAGTGGATCAAAGACCTCAACATCAGACCTGAAACTCTGAAACTACTGCTACAGCAAGAGAGAGTAGGAGAAACATTAAAATTATAGGTATAGGCAGGAACTTCCTGAATAGAGTCCCAGGGATACAACAGATAGGAGAGAGACTTGACAAGTGGGACCACATTCAACTAAAAAGTTTCTGCACAATTAAGGACATAGTTCCAAACTAGAAAGTCAGCCAACAAATTGGGAAAAGATCTTTACCAGCAATGCATCAAACAAAGGCCTAGTATGTAATATATACAAGGTGCTCAAGAAACTAAGCCCTTCCAAACTTAAAAAAACAATTTTTACTAAGTGGGCAAGGGAGCTAAGGAGAGACTTCTCAGGAGAAGGGGTAAGAATGGCAAAGAAACACATGAGGAAATGCTCATCCTCCCTGGCTATAAAGGAGATGCAAATCAAAGCAACCCTGAGATTCCATCTCACCCCAGTTAGAATGGCCACCATTTTGAATTCGAACAACAACAAATGCTCACCACAAATGCTAGAAGGGATGTGGGGGAAAAAGGAACCTACTGCACTGCTGTGGGAATGTAAAGGAGTGCCACCACTCTGGACAGCAGTCTGGAGATTCCTCAGAATAACTACACATAGACCTTCCCGCACCCAGCCATATCACTCCTAGGCATCTGCCCTGAGCATGGTGAGCCAGGATACGACAAGAACACCGCACTTCCAAGTTCACTGCAGCAGCCAAGATAGGGAAGCATCCCAGATGCCCCCCAATAGATGAGTGGACCGAAAAACGAGGTACCTAAATACAATGGAATTTTACACAGCCATTAGAAAGCATAAAATAATGTCATTCACAGAGAAATGGACGGAACCTGAACAAATCACGTGAGCGAGGTAAGCCGAGCTCAGAGAGACAAAGAGCGCATGTTCTGTCTGATATGTGGAAGTTAGATCTAAAGTGCACTGGGATGTGACAAATTGCACAGGATTCTAGGTACTCACATACAGTGAGACCAAAAGAGGATAGTCTTAGAAGAGAATCACAAAGGTGCAATACCCATGCGTCTCTTCATATGTACATAAACTAATATACACGCCGAAATGAACTCGGAAGATATGGGAACAAAGGACTCTTTTCCTCATTTGTTTTTCCTTTTGCGGATGAGTCTGTATTCTTTACATTATATACAGTATATTCACACGCATGTCTACAGGAGGGTGGGGGGGGGCACAGAATGCAAGGAAAAAGGGTGGAAGGTGCAGCTGAGGCGCACACCGGACACTGATGAAAGTGAACTGTGCACCTCGTGGGTGGAGATGGGAGGAAATGAGAGAGGACGGGGGTGGGGGGGTGGGGGGGAGAGCGGTGTGCAAAAGGAAACGTCCTTCCTACCTGACACGCGAGAGTGCGGCCCCTCCGTCTATCGCCTCTAAAGCAGCAAGAACGCCCATTTTTGAACGGTAACGAAAGAACCGAGAGCAGGAGGGGTGCCGGAGGCTCACCCCAACCCCAGCTAGCGGGAGACGGCAGCCAGAGGTGGCGGGCCGGGAGAAGCTGAGCGCGGGTGGCGGGTAACTGTGACCCCAGCCCCGGGAGGGACGCCAACACGGGGCTGGAGGCACGGATCGGGCGGTAGAGCACCTCTCCAGCAAGAGCGAGGCCCTGAGTTCAAACCCAGGACCACAGAAGTACAAGCACAACCATGGAGCACCTCAGCAATCCGAGCGTGAGGCTCGATGCTGGGGACTGGGGTTCCCACGCTGCCCGCGGACCTCCCGAGGGAGATGAACACCGAGACAGGCCCGACGCCGCGCCCGCAGGCCCAGAGTACGGGTGCGTGAGTTCCAGCCGTTCCCGTGCTTCCGATTCTCCTTGGCGTGGCAGGCACGCATTACTCGTGCAAGAGAACATTTTCAGATTCATCTGAAGCAGCTGTAAAAACTGGGATTGTAGTTTCCCCATTCAGATACAGAAACAGACGCTGGGGCTGGGGATGTGGCCTAGTGGCACGAGGGCTCGCCTGGCATACAGGAAGCCCCGGTTTCGATTCCCCAGCACCACATATACAGAAAACGGCCAGAAGGGGCGCTGTGACTCGGGTGGCAGAGTGCTAGCCTTGAGCGGGAAGAAGCCAGGGACAGTGCTCAGGCCCTGAGTCCAAGGCCCAGGACTGGCAATAAATAAATAAAAAGAAAGAAAACCCCAGAAACAGATGCTGTCACACATGTGTGTGAGAAACTCGCTGGCTGGAGACAACGTACGAGGGGATGAATAAGTTAAAAACTATTTTTAATTCTTATGTCACCATATGTACAACGAAGCACAAGAAGGGAGACAGCCCAGAGGAAAGTACAGAAAGTGTAAGTTAAGCGTTAACTCTTGCCAGGCTTGTAATCCCAGCTACTCAGAAAGTTGAGACCTGGAGAGTCGGTGTTCAACGCCAGCCCGAACAGAAAAGTCAGAAAGACTTCCATCTCCAACGACCTAGCAAAAACGCTCAACTGAAGGAGGCTCGCGTGGCAGAGCCCCAGCCAAGCCAGCTCGGGCAAACCCGAGACACCGAGTTCGAGACTCACCATGTAACTCTGCACGCAGTAGGGAGTTTCATTATCAAATATAAAAGGTCACCCACCAAAGGCCAAGTTCATAAGTGATCAGAGAAGAAAATACAACCTGAAAGCTGACCAAGGAAGGATAGGATGCGTCACCAGTAATTATACAAAAGCAGCAAAGTGAGACCCCCCCCCCAGTCAGGGGGGTGCCGAGGGGAGCAGAGCCTCGCCCACTGCTAACAAGTTCTGTTTCTAGGCTGAATTCCAAAAGCTTTTTCTGTTCTTACTGAGGAAAAGGGACAAAACTATTTATATTCTTTTTAGTTCAATCTTAGGAAAACGTGCTCGGGGGCCAGGCTTCCCAGCGCGTACCCCTGGAACACCTCCAAAGTGCGCTGCCAGCCGACCGCCTAGTAAGAGAAGAGTAGCTCACGCCTGGCGCCCCAGCCGATCCAGAGGCTGAGATGGGAGGATCGCCGTGCAGAGCCGGTCCAGACGGCTGCGTCAGAGGCAGGGCCCCACCTGGACGCGGCTCGGGGTCAGTGCCGGGCCCTGGGTGCCAGCCCCGGTATGAAAAGAATATCGTGTTGCAGGTAAGTGGGGTTTGCATTTGGGGGCTTTTCGGAGCCTGTGGCGTGGAAAGGCCCCCTGTGAACCCCCGAAACTACCTGGCATTGCCGACACCAATCAAAGCCAGCCCAGGGGGGAAAGTCCAGGAGACTTCTTTTTTTTTTTTTTTTTTGTCCGTTGTGGGGCTTGAACTCAGGGCCTGGGCGCTGTTCTGAGCTCTTTCACTCGTGGCTGGTGCTCCACCACTTGAGACACAGCGCGGCTCGCGTGGTTCACGGGAGAGAAGCGTCCCGGACTTTGCTGCTTCGGCTGCCTTTGAGCTCAGCTCTCAGCCTCCTCAGCAGCTGGGAGGACGGGCGGGAGCACCGGGCTTGGAGGGAGGGAGCACCGGGCTTGGAGGAAGGGAGGGAGCACGGGTCTGGGAGGAAGGGAGGGAGCACGGGTCTGGGAGGAAGGGAGGGAGCATGGGTCTGGGAGGAAGGGAGGGAGCACGGGTCTGGGAAGAAGGGAGGGAGCACGGGTCTGGGAGGAAGGGAGGGAGCATGGGTCTGGGAGGAAGGGAGGGAGCACGGGTCTGGGAAGAAGGGAGGGAGCACGGGTCTGGGAGGAAGGGAGGGAGCATGGGTCTGGGAGGAAGGGAGGGAGCACCGGTCTGGGAGGAAGGGCGGGAGCACGGGTCTGGGAGGAAGGGAGGGAGCACGGGTCTGGGAGGAAGGGCGGGAGCACCAGTCTGGGAGGAAGGAAGGGAGCACCGGGCTTGGAGGAAGGGAGGGAGCACCGGTCTGGGAGGAAGGGAGGGAGCACCGGTCTGGGAGGAAGGGAGGGAGCACCGGTCTGGGAGGAAGGGAGGGAGCACGGGGTCTGGGAGGAAGGGAGGGAGCACCGGGCTTGGAGGAAGGGAGGGAGCACCGGTCTGGGAGGAAGGGAGGGAGCACCGGTCTGGGAGGACAGGCGGGAGCACGGGTCTGGGAGGACGGGCGGGAGCACGGGTCTGGGATGACAAGGCTGGAGCACCAGTCTGGGAGGACGAGGAGGGAGCACCGGGCTTGCCGTCAGGGCCAGGAACCGTGCTGGGGGGCACAGCCCCTCGGTGTGCTGACCCCCAACGCCGTCCTGCCTCAGGACGCCCGCGCCTGCGCCCTCGGGCTTGAGGGGAGCCCCGCCGTGGGGTCAGGGGCGCCCCCTTCTGTCCACTGGCCTGGGTGTAGCTGCGTCAGGGCGACAGCAGAACGCGGCCACCGGGCCGATGGGGACCACGTGGCACCGAACGGAGGAGCCACGGACGCCATCCGCCCTCCCCCTCCCCAGCCCTCCCCACCCAGCCCCCCTCCACACCCACAGGAGCGCTCGCACGTGTGCACACCCAGACAAGGGCGCAAGCACGCAAGCACACACGCACACGCTCCCGTGTCCACACACTCGCCCCCACGCACTCAGCCCCCCTCCGTGTACACCCAGCCCCCCCCACGCACTCAGCCCCCCTCCCGTGTACGCCCAGCCCCCCCCACGCACTCAGCCCCCCTCCCGTGTACGCCCAGCCCCCCCACACAGCCCCCCTCCCGTGTACGCCCAGCCCCCCCCACGCCCCCTCCCCCCGCGAGGCGGCCAGGCGGGGGGCCCGGTGCCGGGGGGCCTGCGGAGCAGCTGGGAGAGGACGGGACACAGTGGGGTTTGTGCTGGGTGGGGGTCGCGGCTGTGGCCGCGGGCTGGCGCCGGGCGGGGGCCGGGCCTCCACCGGGAACGCTGACGGGCTGCAGAGGGCTTGCAGCCCTGGGCGGTGGTTTAGAGTCTTCAATGGGAGCCATTGAAGGTGCCCGAGCGGTGCAGACCTCTGCCCAGCCGCGCCGGTGTCCTCCGCCCTGCCGTGGGCCAGAGCCCAGCCAAGCGGGAGATGCCCGGCCCGGGCCCCCCCAGCGTCTGCCTGCCTCTGCCCAGAAGTACAATCAGGCCCAAGGAGAAACTGAGTCACCCAAGGCAACACAACTCACAAGCGGAGGAGCCGAGATCTGGCCCAAGAGGGGCCGGTCCGCAGCCTGCCCGTGGGAGGTGGAGGCCTGGTGTAGCCCTGAAGGGCCGGCACATCCATCCAGCAGCAGACAGACAGACACAAGAGATCAGGAGGGGCAGGCCCAACGCACAGAGGTGAAGCCACGCCTCTCCTTTGTACTGGTCAGCTACTGCTGGGTAACAAAACCACTGGTGTGTGTGTGGGGGGGGAAGGTAATGTAAAACAACTTCCCGGCATGTGGCACAGCGGACGAGGAGGGCAGGGGACACAGCTCTGGTCTCTCTTGAGGCCACCCTCGGGGTGTCTCTGGGGCTGAGCCACTGAAGGACGGGCCTGTGGCTGGTGGCCACAGACAGGGCGACTTCTCACTTGCTTCCTCCCGGTGGCCAGCAAGCCCGGCCTGTGCTTCTCCCCACGTCTTTCTGACCCTGGTTGGCATTTGTATTGAATCCATGTGCTGCTTTTAAAATCCACTTTCCTCCGCCCTTTGCAGGGTGAGGAGATGGAGGAGTCAGGGGAGGGGGAAACAAGACCGGGAGAAAGTAGCTGAACTTTCCCTTCACTTTAGAAGTTGCTTCTCTCCCTCCACCTCACACCCCTAAGCGCCCCCAGAGCCCGCAAAGAAAAGCAAGTCAATTCATCATGAAGTCATTTAAACAATTCTGTTCCTGAGCATAGACCGAAGCGTTTAATTAATTCCACATACGGCCGGAAGCGCATGGCCTTCATTCTCTGCAGAAGAAGGAATCCATGAATGAACACATTGAACAGGCCAGCCTCGTGCTGGCTGCCCGGCACACATTACCTTAATTACTCTTGGCGGGAGCCTTGATGAGGACTGAGGTTTCCCGGGGGCCACCCAGCCGTAGCAGAAGCCGGTCTGTCCGGGGGACACGCGGGTGGTGTCCAGAATAAGGTCACCAACTTCCTGACTTTGTAACGGAAGACTCAGGCGGGCTGGTTCTGAAACTCACCATCCTGCCTCCGCCCCCAGAGCCGGGCCTGCGGGCCCGCACCCTCCGGTGTGGCTTGCGGGAACCCTTGCAAGCGCGGCCTGCCCTCCAGAGGCCTCTAGGAGCCCGGACCTGTCCTGCCAGCACCCCTGGAACCAGTGCGTGGGGCCCCCCCGAAAACAGCTGCTCCGTGCCCCATTCCTCCACCCGCACGTGCAGGAAGTGACGGGCTTGTGAACTGGCTAAAGGGCAGAGATTGGGGGATCAAAGTTCCAGGTGAGTCAGGACATCAAAGCTCACAAGCCTCCATCTCCATCGACGGCAGGCACCCCCCCCCCCCCCCGCCGCAGGCCCGTCACCCCAGTCACAGACAGAAACACAAACACGAGGACCAAAGCCCAGCCCCTGTGCCCAAAAGGACCAATGCAAAGCCGGGCTGGATGCGTGGCTCAAGTGGTAGTGCGCCTGCCTGCCTAGCAAACAGTTTAAAGCTGGGAGCCCATGAGGGAGGTTCTGCAGAGAGCTGTATTTAAGGGGTGCTCCTGCTCCCTTCTCTCTGCAAGCAGAGGCCTGGTGTGGAGACAAGAGTGTGTGTGGGGGGGGTCATGCCTAGCCTGGCTCCCTCCCTCCCCCTGCCCTCCAGGAGGCCAGGGCAGGGCCCTTGGGTACACTGACTGACCCCCAGAAACCCCAGCCACTCAGGAGGCTGAGACTTCTGTCCCCAGTGAACTTCCAAGCCTTGGAAGTGGAGCTGTGGCTCAAGTAGTAGAGCTCGCAAAGAGAGAGAGAGAGAGAGAGAGAGAGAGAGAGAGAGCGCATGCTCAGGACCCGAGTTCAAGCCTGAGGACCGGCAAGCACAAAAGGACTGTAACTAGTTTGTGAACATTGTTTTCTACTTCCCAAGCCCCTCCGGACGCTCAGCAAACTGGAAGCCAGGCAGGGCACGGGCCTGGTCCTGCAGCACCACCAGGCCAGCCCTTCACACACCCCAGCGGCCGGGCCCGTGCTTCCTGCTTCCCGACCAGCACCTGGGCGCACCTTCTACCCACACCTCCGAGCCCAGGAGCCGGGGACCACGCGGCGCGGGGCTCGGGGACCACGCGGCCCAGGGATCGGGGCTGCCGGGGACCACGCGGCGCGGGGGCTCGGGGCGGCCGGGGACCACGCGGCTCGGTGACTGCCGGGGACCACGCGGCGCAGGGCTCGGGGACCACGCGGCGCAGGGATCGGGGACCACGCGGCTCGGTGACTGCCGGGGACCACGCGGCGCAGGGCTCGGGGACCACGCGGCGCAGGGCTCGGGGACCACGCGGCCCGGGGCTCGGGGACAGCCGGGGACCACGCGGCGCGGGGCTCGGGGCGGCCGGGGACCACGCGGCTCGGGGACCGCGGCGCAGGGCTCGGGGACCAGGCGGCCCGGGGCTCGGGGACTGCCGGGGACCACGCGGCGCGGGGCTCGGGGCGGCCCGCGTGCGCTCGGGGATCTGCGTGCGCGTCGCCCCGGCACTTTACGGTAACCGAAGCGCGCGCAGCGACCACGTGGCGGCGGAACCAGGGCCGGGCGGGAATGCGCGGAATGCGCGGCCCCGCGGCGCGCGCCCCCGCCTCCTCCCCAGCCCGGGCTGGGCCCACCTACCCGGCCTCGGCCCCGCGGGGCCCCGGAGCCCCGTCCCCACACGCCCGCGGGGTCCGGGGGCCCGAGCCGGGCCCGTCAGCCCCCGGGCGTTGCCGGGAGCCCGTCTGCACGCACGCATGCCGGCCCCCGGTCCCCCACGGCGCGGCCCCCCGGGGTCGGGGCCCGGTTGGGTCTTGATCCTGGAAAAAGCCTCCCGTCCGCTCCCAGGCTAGTGTTGGAGAGCCATGAAGACCCCCTCCGCCCCCCCCCCCCCCAGCACCAAGGCCTGGCACCGGGTGGGGACGATCCGGGGCTTATCAGCAAGAGGCCCGCGGGATGGGGGGTCTCCCCGCAGACAGGATCTGGAAAAGACGGGGGTGGGGGGAACCCCTGGGGGCCGCGCCGCGACACCCGCTCTCCTCCCCTTCCCCACTCCGCCGGCCGCCGCCCTCTCCTGGGCCCCGCGGGCCGGGCAGCGGTGCCCCCTGCCTTCGACCACCCTGAGGATACGCTCAGCCCCCGCGGGTGGCCTCGGGGCCCCTCTCACCCCGATGGCGGGCGGAGGGAGGCCCGCACCCCACCACTTGGTCTGAGGCCACCCGTGGTCCAGAGCCGGAAGGCCAAAGGATTCCTAACTCACTGGGGGGGGGGGGGGGTCCACACTGGTGGGAGTACCGAGCAATAAGGGTTGGGGGGGGGGGGACGTGTAATAACCAAGTCCATCCCCCATCCTCCTGGCGATTCTCGGGGTGTCACCGAAGCCGGGCCCCTCCGGCCCCGGGGGAGGGGCGATGCGACCGGTGTTTGGCCGAGATGAATCGATCAGAAGCAGAAACGCGGGGCTCGGGCCCGTGGCCAGCTTTCCCACGCGTGGCCGCGGTGGTAGGCAACAGCGCCCGGGGTGGCCCCGGGTTTCGGGCGCCGGGGCTGGGCGCCGCGTGGCCAGGGCGGAGCTGCCCTGCTGCACGTGGGCCGCCATGCGCGCCCCAAAAGCATGCGGCGTGGGAGGAAGGGGAGCCCCAGCTCCCCGGAACCCTGGGGCCCGAAGTCGGAAGCGTTTTCCAGGGAGACTTAAGGGCTTAGGCACGGCAAGCTTCCCGAGCGGGAGCCAAGTCCTTTCAAGTCGCCGCCAGGTATGCGGCTGCAGGTGACCCCACCTGGGCGCGCCCGCTCGCCGCCCCAGCTTTCTCCGGGAGGGCCCACGCCCGGCCGGGCAAGGTCGCCCCAGGGCCCCGCGCCCCTCCCCGGAGCCCCCACCCCCCCCCACCCGGGCCGCGCGCAGCCCCGCGCTCGGGCTCCTGAATGAACCCACGAACGCGCTCCCCCTCCCCCCGCGGAACGAAGTTCCCACCGCCAGGGACGGTGGCGAACTCGCGCTCCCGGACCGGCGCGGGGCGCGGGGGGGGGGGGGCACCGCGGGGGCCCGGGGCGCGGGGGAGGCGGAAAGGCGACCTGAGGCTTCAGGGACTTGGGGATTTTTTTTTATTTTTTTATTTTGGCCACCAAGGTGTTTCCCTCCGGATGGGGTCACCGGACTTTTGTTTCCCCAAAGGTCGGCGACACCAACAAATAAGGGCCGAGCGCTTTAAGCGAGCGGGCGGCGCGCGCAGTTCCTGCTTCGTGGTGGGTGGGGAAAGGACAGTGCCCGGTTCACCGCGGACGGGAAAGCGTGGCAAAGTTGCTTTTTCCCCCGGGGCGGGGGAGGGGGCAACGCGCGGCTCCGGCCTCGCCCCCAGCAACGCCCCCCACCCCCCCCCCAGGACCCCAGGACCGGGGACGGCTGGGCCCCGCGCGGCTCCACGCGGCCCGAGTCCCAGGGGTGGGGGCGGCGCGACGGGCGCTTCCCGCCGGGCCCCAAATTCCAGCGCCTCCCCCGCGGGTTCCTGGACGGCTGCGCACGCCCGCCGGCCGGGCTTGCACTTTTGCGCCCGTCCCTGAGCCGGGAGATGAACGGAGTTCCTCGTCGAGATCTGCCCGGTCCGCCTAGTAACAGCGCCGCGCCCCCATTGGCTCATGCTAATTCCAGCTTCCCCCGTCTTTCCCGCGGGCTCCGGGCGGGGGCCCCCCGGCCGCCGGGGGGTGGGGGGTGGGGGGGGTGGCGAGCCCCCTCGGTGCCCCGCCGCCCCCGCGCCGGGGCGCGCGCGGGGCCCCGGGCCCCCCCCCACCCCCCTCCCCGGCCCCCGGGACCGGGCCGGCCGTGATCGAGCGCGGCCCCATAAATCATCTGGGCGGCCGCCCGGTCCGGATTTATGAATGAAAAAGCGGCCGGGCCGGCCTCGTGCGCCGGCGGATGCGGCGAGGCTCCGCGGTGCCCGCCGGCGGCGCGGGCGTGGGCGCCCGGGAGGGGACACGCGGGGCGGGGACGTTCCCCGCCGGGCCACCCACCGCCTCCCGCGCCCCGGGGGGGGTCCTCGCCCCCCTCCCCCCGGGACCCGCGGTGCTCGATCCCCAGCTCCCGGCGGGGGCGGGAGGAATGTGCCCCGAAGGAGGGGGGGCGCATCGCGGGTGCAGCGTGGCGAAGGGGGGGCGCATCCGTTTTGTTCCCCCTGGGGCTTTACTGTTAGGGGACACCGTGGTTGGTGGCACCACCTAGTCAGCGGAAAGTAAGTGAACAGTTTCCTAATTTGAGGACAGGTCTTTTTTTTTGGGGGGGGATTAAGTTATAACTGGATAAAGTGTACTTTTTATTTTTAAAAAATGTAAAAAAAAAAAAGCCACCAAAAAAACAAAAGCGGAACCTCCCATCTTTCTAACGATGTCACCCGATGCCGCGTCAAATCTGCGGGGATGGTGGGGACCCCCCCCCCCGGCCCCCGCAGCCACGGAAGATGTCTTCAGGACGGGCGCCGCATTTCCCAGTGTCTGACTGTGGTCATTTGTGCCAGTCCGCGTGCGCGCATGCGGCCCCCCAGCACGCCCTGAAGGTGAGGGGCGGCCGCACCCCCCCCCCACGGAACCAACTGAGGGGCTGGGGGGGGCCTCCCTGGCAGAGGCGACGGCACACTGCCAACTACTGAATTTTTAAAAATTAAAAGTGAGGGGAGCGACCCCCGCGCACCAGCCCTCCTTTCAAAGGCTTCGCTTCTCGAGGTGCAGCAGCCCGCAGTGGGAGAGGGTGATGGGGGGACCCCCCCCCCAGTGAGGAGCCGGTCCAGGTAGCACGGATCCCCCCCCCCCCCCCCAGGCTAGATCTGTAGGAAGGAATCGCCGGTCACCATCTTGGGTTCTTGCTGGAATTATCGGGCATTTATTTTATTTTCTGAGCGAGCACATGGCCAGGCTGAGCCCCCCCCCCCAGGTTTACAGCTCTCCCCCGCGGACGCTCGCCGCGACCCCCGCCCCCTCCTGCGCCCGGACCCGAGCGCGAAACAGTTCCCCAATTTTACACGTGTCCGAGGAAGAGAAAGATGCGGGTGTCGCGCGTCCCGGGGCCTCCCCGCCGGTGGGTGCCCCCGTGGCGTCCGAGGAAACGCGCCCATTCTCCCGGCCGGGGGGGGGGGTGTCGCTGTACCCCACAGGGCCCACGCCCCGGTCTCACTGCGTGTGGCCAGCCCACCTTCCCCGTCTCTCCACGGAGCCACCCCACCCCCCAAAGCCTGGGGGACCCACTTGGGGGAAAGAACCCCGCACCCCTCTTGCCCCCGCGGGGAGGAGAGCCGCCGGGGGCGATTTGCATTCAATGCGACCCGCACTTCGGGGGCCCGGCGGCGGCGGCGGGGGTGGCGGGGGTGGCGGGGGTGGGGGGGCGGGCGCGGCGCCTGCGGGGTGGCGTTCGGGCTCCGGGCCTCGCGGCTCCCCGCGCGCGGCGCCCCAGCCCGGCCCCCCTCCCCCCGCGCCCGCCCCGCCCCTGCGCTCCCCTCCCCCGCGCCGGTTTTCTGCCCGGCTTTGATCTCTGCTTAACAACAGTAACGTCACTCGGACTACAGGGGAGTTTTGTTGAAGTTGCAAAGTCCCGGAGCCTCCAGAGGGCTGTCGGCGCCGCAGCAGCAGCAGCAGCAGCAGCAGCAGCGAGCGGCCGAGCGCGCCTGCGGCCAGGGAACCCGGCGGGGCGGCGGCGAGAGCGGAGCGCGGCGCGGCGCAGACCCGGCCCGGACGCACAGCCCTCCCTCCCGCCCAGGCGCCCGGCAGAGCCCCCGCCATGGGACCACCAGCTCCTGTGCTGCGAAGTGGAGGCCATCCGCCGCGCGTACCGGGACACCAACCTCCTCAACGACCGGGTGCTGCGGGCCATGCTGAAGGCGGAGGAGACCTGCGCGCCCTCCGTGTCCTACTTCAAGTGCGTCCAGAAGGAGATCGTGCCGTCCATGCGCAAGATCGTGGCCACCTGGATGCTGGAGGTACGCGGCCCGCCGGCCACGGGCGCTCCCGAGCCCACGCTCCCGGGGCGGCCCCTGCCCTCTCTCCTTTCTCTCCCTCGCCAACTTTGAACTTGGGTGGTGGGGTGTCGCTAGAAATCTGTATTCTCCAAAGCAGCCGATACTGCAGGTATTTTTTGAACGAGAAAGGTGGGGGGGGGGTGGGGCGTTGGAAGTTCCTTCTCCGGGCAGGGGGTGGTCTGGGCGGGGTGCCCTGGAGGGGAGACGGTGGCGGGGGGGAGGGGGGCCCTCCCGTGGGCGCGGGGGGTGCGGACGGGGGGCACCCTGGGTGGCCCCCGTTTGCGCCCCGGCCCCGCAGTGCCTCCGCTGTTGGCCGCGGCTGGCCCGAGCCGTCCGCTCCGGGGGGAGGGGGCATAGATTTGATTTTTAAATTAATATCCACGGACACGTATGCAAGGGCTGCTCGTGCCAGTATTATGCGCCATCTTTGCTCTCTTATTCCGAAGCAAAAGTGTTTATTAATAATTGGGGCCGGGTGGGGCGGGGAGCGGCCGGCGGGGCGCCGGGACCCGCGCTAGGGGCCGCGCGGGCCGGAGGGAGGGGCGCGGGGACGGTACCGGGGGGGACCTCGCTGGGGATGGGGGGCCCTTTGTTCAAGCGGCGGGCCCCAGGACTCCCCGCACGGGCATCCCGGCCCAGAGAGCACGCCGGGCTGCAAGGTCGCGTGGCCCCCGGTTCGCCGGGGGCTCACCCCCGTCCGCGTGGGTCTCCACGTAGGGGGGACCGGCCCGGGGGCGAGCCGGGGGCCCGGGCCACATTTTCGGGCGTTCGGCGGGCGGCTCCGGGCCCCGAAAGTATTTTTAAATAATTTTTGGAAGTGCGGCGTGGTGCCCTTGCGAGAGGGAAACGGCGCCCGCGCCCGGGGGAAGGGGGGCCCCGGAGTTTGAGTTCCCGGGGCTCCCCCCAAAGTCCCTATCGAGCTCCAGACCCCCGGGTGGGATCGAGGACCCCCCCGAGGGTCGTTTTCAGGCGATTTTCAGGCGCCTACTTATTTTTTTAATATTTTTAAATATTTTTTGAAAAGATGACGTCTGGGAAATGCGGCGCGGCGGCCTGGGACGCCACCTTTGTGTCTCGCGCGCGCTCGCTCGCGCGGCGCCCAGCCCCCGGCCCGCGCGGCCGGCCCTCGGGGTGCGGGGGCGCCCGCCCGCCCGCCGGGCTTTCCCTTTCAGTTTCGGGGCGGCGCGGGGCTGCGGAAGCGCCGGGCGCCCGGGGCCCGCGCAGGGGAGCGGGGCGCGCTTCACCGCCCGCCCGGCCCGCAGGTCTGCGAGGAGCAGAAGTGCGAGGAGGAGGTCTTCCCGCTGGCCATGAACTACCTGGACCGCTTCCTGTCGCTGGAGCCCCTGAAGAAGAGCCGCCTGCAGCTGCTGGGGGCCACCTGCATGTTCGTGGCCTCCAAGATGAAGGAGACCGTGCCCCTGACGGCCGAGAAGCTGTGCATCTACACCGACAACTCCATCCGGCCGGAAGAGCTGCTGGTGACCGCGGGCCCCGCACCCCGGGCCCCGGCGGGACCCCCGGGCGGGCGGGGGAGGGGACGGGGGGGAGGGACGGGCCCGGCCCCCCCCCCCCGGGCGGGTCTGCGGGGCCCCGGGAGGGACCACCGCCACGCCGCCGGGCCCGGGCGCGCACGGCGGGCGGGCGGGCGGAGACCCCGGCCCTGCCCCGCACCCCGGCCGCCGCCTCCCGCCCAGCTGCGGGCGGCGCGCGCCCCCTGGCGGCCCGCGAGCGCGGGGCCGGGGTGCGGGGCCTTTTTGTCCCTGGCGCCCTAGCTTTCCAAAGGCACCTTCTGTGATTTGATCTGGGGTCCCAGGATGGCTCCACCCTTGGGACGCCCCCAGATAAGCCCCATCCGCCCTTTCCCTCAGACTCCACGCCAAACGCAAAGATTGGTGATCTGCACGTGGGGCCTGACCCACCCCGCTGACCGCACCCCCCATCTCCCCCCAGCAAATGGAGATGATCCTGGTGAACAAACTCAAGTGGAACCTGGCCGCCATGACCCCCCACGACTTCATCGAGCACTTCCTCTCCAAGATGCCCGAGGAGGAGGAGAACAAGCACGTCATCCGCAAGCACGCCCAGACCTTCGTGGCGCTCTGTGCCACAGGTAGGCCCGCGCCCGGCCCTCCGCCTCCGTCCTGGGCCCCTGGCCACCTTCCCTGCAGGGGCCCGGGGACCCCGGTGGGCCGTCCAGCCTGCGAATGCCCCGCCCCTCGGCCCTCAGTCCCGGCTAGCCGTGGACGCCCGGCGCTGCCAGGCTTTACCTTGGCAGCTGGGCCGCCCGCCCTGCCCGCGTCCTCAAGGAGCCTGAGCTGCTGGGCCCCCTCCCGGCCTCTCCCAGGCTGGGCCACCTGCCAGGGGCGCCTGCAGGGTGGGGAGCAGCCCCAGTGCCTGCACCACGTGCTCCCGCCGGCCTCCGTGCCCCAGTGCGGGGGCGGCCGGCCGAGGAGCTGGGGCCGGAGGCCCTGCCGGGGGCGCCTTAGGCCAGCTCCACTCAGCCCGGCCCTGGGAGGGGCTGCAGCCCTGCCCCTCCCCCGGGGTCCTCCCCGCAGCCTGTCCTCACCCGGTATGGACGGACACACTGAGGCAAGCCCAGCCTGCGGGACCCCAGGTCCTGGGGAGGGGGGCCGTGTCTCTCCGCTGGACTGTGGGCCACCGGCGGCCTACGCCAGGGCCGCAGGGCAACGGAGCATCCAAGGGCCTTCTGGCGCCTGGCTGGAGGGGGGCCCCCCCACCCCTGCTGTGGTGTCCCCCCGAGACACGACCCTGGCCTCTGTACCCTCCTCCACCTGCGAAGGGGGTGAGCCCCTCCCCGAGGCCTGCCAAGCAAGGCTGGGGGGGGGAGTGGGGAGGGGCTGCGGGCGGGCAGCGAGGCGTCATCTGTCTGGGGCTCCTTCGGGGAGAGGAGAGGAGAGGGGAGGCCCGGAGGCTCCGGGTAGCCTTTTATGGAGCTGAAAGTGGCTTCAGGAAGGCAGCCTCCTGGAGACAGCTCTGGGGACCCGGTGCAGGGCCTCTAGGGATGGCTGGGGCCGCAGCGCCCCCGGGCTGGGGGCGGATGCCCTGAGGTGCTCCAGGCTGCGGTGGGGGGGGGGGCTCCCCGAGCTGTCTGCTGTGGGGCCGTGCGGAGCAGGTGGAGGTGGGCCTGTCGTGGTGGCCCTGGCCCGGCTGCAGCACGGGCCCTGCCTGTGGAGCCCACAGACCATCGGCCTTGACGGAAAAGGCGAAGGGGCAGGGCCCGGGCCCGAGTCCAAGCCCCAGGCAAATACACAGCAGGGCACTGCCCCCCCCCCCACAGAGCCCCCAGGCTTAGGTGACCGAGCACGTGGGTTCCCTGCCACATTCACGCGTGTTTTGATAACAAACTTCTCTAGGGGAAAATGTCTCCAAGGGGACCCTCCCCCTCCCCCCAGGATTGTGCGGAAGCCCCTCTCCTTTTGTGGTTCCATCAAGCTCCTTCCTAGCCACTTGCTGGCGGGAGCCACAGCCGCGAGGCTGACCCGTGTCCCTCCCTGTGTCCCCTCTGGCTCAAGCCCTCGCCACCTGCCAGGGCTCCTGGACATGGTAGAGAGGAAGGGAAGTAGGTGTTTCCTCCGACACGGCTCAGCTGGTGACCCCAGGGGGCGGGACCACGCCCGTGGAGGCCACAGTCGGGGGGCCACCCAGCCACCGCGCACCGGCCCCGTTTCCTTCCCAGTTGGGGCTGCATGCAGCGCCCCCTAGTGGGTTGCCGCCTCTCCTGGTTCACTTGGGCATCTGGGGTACCATGCTCTTCCCTTTGTGCCTTGGGGTTCGCCGAGTCAGGACAGTTGCCCGTAAGGGGCGCCTTGGGCCACTGGGCAGAGAGGTGACGTGAGGGTCTGGATTGGGGTTCAGCGGGTGTCCTCATCCATTCTCTGTACATCAGGGAGCAGTGCCCAAGGGCGAACCCCAAGGCCTCGGGCACGCTCGGTGAGTGTGCCCCACGACAGCCATGCCCTGCACGTGTGAGCGTGTGCGCATGAGCACGCGCATGAGCACGCGCGTGAGCGCCTGTCTTGGGGCTTGAGCTCCGTGTCTCACACCTGGTTGACTTCTCACTGGAGTTGGCCTCCTGCCAACACTTAAGCCACAGCTCCGCTTCCAGCATTTTCGGTGGTTCATTGGAGATAGAGTCTCCTGGACTTTCCCGCCCAGGCTGGCTTTGAACCTCCGTCCTCAGATCTCAGCCTCCTGAGTAGCCCGGAATGCAGGCCTGAGCCAGTAGCACCCAGCCTGGCCGGGCTTTTAACTTGTGTTTTCAGTGTCTCACCAAGTTGCAAAGCCCGAGGTTCCGCCCCCAGCAGCCTCAGGCGGGCCTTGAACTGCAGGCCCTCCTGCCTCGCCCCTCCATGATGGGGTCCTCGGTGTGTCCCCTCCTCCCCTGGCATCGTGGTGGGGGCACCGGCCACGGAGCCCGGCTGTGCCCACCGCCCCCCTACGCACCCTGTGCCTGGGGGTCCAGTGTCCCGCTCACAACCCTTCTCCCCCCCCCCCCCCCCAGACGTGAAGTTCATTTCCAACCCCCCCTCCATGGTGGCGGCGGGCAGCGTGGTGGCGGCGATGCAGGGCCTGTACCTGGGCAGCCCCAACAACTTCCTGTCCTGTTACCGCATGACGCACTTCCTCTCCAGGCTGATCAAGTGTGATCCCGTGAGTGGGGGCGGGGCCGGGGCGGGGGCGGGGCGGCGACCCGAGTCCTCCCTCCCCCAGGGCGTCTCTGGGCCTTTGTGTCCCCCCAGGAAATGAGCTAGCTGTGGCGGGGGCCGTGGCGGGGGCCGGGGACGGGGTAGAGGTGAGAGTGGAGCATTCAACCCGAGCTCTAAGCTCTTCCTTCATAAAGAATTAAAGCCAGGGCTGGGGATATAGCCTAGTGGCAAGAGTGCCTGCCTTGGATACACGAGGCCCTAGGTTCGATTCCCCAGCACCACATATACAGAAAACGGCCAGAAGCGGCGCTGTGGCTCAAGTGGCAGAGTGCTAGCCTTGAGCGGGAAGAAGCCAGGGACAGTGCTCAGGCCCTGAGTCCAAGGCCCAGGACTGGCCAAAAAAAAAACAAACAAACAAAAAAAAAGAATTAAAGCCAGCTGCTGGTGGTTCCTGCCGATAATCCTAGCTACTTAGGCGGAGATGGAGGATCCAGGTTCAAAGCCAGCCCCGACAAGAAAGTTTGTAACACTCTTAGCTCCACTAAACTGCCAAGAGAGCTGGAGGTGGAGCCGTGGCTCAAGCCATGAGAGCACCAGCCTTGAGCAAAAGAAGCTCGGGGGCCCTGAGTTCGTGCCCCAGGACCGACGCCAGCACAGCTACCTATCTGTACTTTCATTTATTTTTGTTCATTTGGTGGTGATACTGGGTTTGAGCTCAGGGCTTTGCTCTTTCTGGGCAGGCTCTCTCCTGCCTGGATCACACTCCCCGGCCATTTTCCTTTGAGTTTGGGGAGTTTTTTCAGGTTGGTGGGGGTGCTTGGACTCGGCCGGGCACCGTCCCTGAACTCGCTTTTCTTTGCTCAGAGCCGTGTTCCACCGCTTGAGTCACGGCTCTGGGTCCGGCTTTCTGGCGGTAGCTGGAGATAGTCTCACAGGCTTTCTGGCCCAGTCTGGTTTTGAACTGCGGTCCTCAGCTCTCGCTCGGCCTCCTGAGCGGCTAGGATCGCGGGCGTGAGGCCCCAGCATCCCCGCTGTTGGTGGAGGGCACCCCTGGGGGTCAGAGGGCAAGGTAGGCATCTGGATCGGCCCCCGGAGGGCTTGAGAGCTGGGGGGAGGGTTCATCTGCCCCTTCTCAAAAACCCTCCGGGCCAGCTGCCCCAGGCACGCACGCGGGAGGCCGCGGTCTGAGGGTGGCGGGTCTTGGAGATGGGGACGCTTGGTTATAAGAGCCCCCCCCCCCCCCAGGACTGCCTCCGAGCCTGCCAGGAGCAGATCGAGGCTCTGCTGGAGGCCAGCCTGCGCCAAGCCCAGCAGAACCTGGAGCCCAAGGCCCCGGAGGAGGAGGAGGTGGAGGCGGCGGGACTGGACCTGGCCTGCACGCCCACCGACGTGCGCGACGTGGACGTCTGAGGCCCCCCGGCCCCCCGGCTCCGCCCACCGCCCCTCTGGGGACATTTCGCTACACCAGGAGGGAGGGAGTGTGCGTCCTCCTTGCTGGTTTGGGTTTTTTTTGTGTGTGTGTTTTTGTTTCTTCCTGTCTTCTTCGTCCTTTTCCATCTCTGACTTAAGCAAAAGGAAAAAAAAAAATTCCCTGAAAATTGTCTTAGAGGGGAGGGGGAGAGAGAGAGTGTGCGGAGCCCGCGGAGGCGCTTTCTAGAACGCCGTGCTGCGCTAGCTTCCTCGCAGAGCTTCAGTCGCAAGAGTAGCTGTTAACGCACAGGTGCCTCTGGGGAGAACTAGAGTTGATTTGTGTGTTATGTTTTGGGGGGGGGGGAAGCATAAACATTTTAAAAAGGAAAAAAAAATGCAAGGAACCATGTTTGTTAGTAGAGAAGGGCTGTATCACAGGTAGACGTGTATTCTGCTTTCCCGGCGTCCCCGGCGCACGCGCGGAGCCGCCCGACTGAGCGAGCCTTTCGGTGTATCGTAGCCCCTAGGTAGGTAGGTAGAGGTCACCTCTGGAGGTGCCCGGGCCCCAGCCGGCGGCACACCGGTGGCCGGAACAGCCAGCACGCAGAGGCAGGCAGCGAGGGACAGAATATATTCTATTTTTATAATCTTGCTATTTTTGTAGCTACCCTGTTTATAAGATGCCGGTCCCCCACCCCCCACCCCCCACCCCCCCCACCCCCCACCCCCACCCCCCCCCCCCCGCCTGCTTACATCGGGTGAAACTCACAGATAACTGTTGTTGTTTATTCCTTTTGTATGTTTTCCCTCCTGGGTATTCTAGAACCATTCCATTTCAGAGCACTTTGGTTCAGCGGTCGGAGGCAGGACGGGGGCTGCGGCTTGGGTGTTGGGGGACAGGTTTTTGATGGGATGGTTTCGGAGCGCTCTCCTGCGTGTGCAGACAGGGCTGCGTACCCCGAATTCGAGTCACTGTGCTGTTAGCGAGGGGGGAGGTTGTCTTGGAAGGAGAGAGTCCTGTGTGTCCTTCAGAGGAGGTCAAGTTCAAGGCCTTTGGTGCCACCTGCAGTTTGGAAGTAGGGACCTGGAAGGTACGTAGAGACCCAGTAGTTTAAGGTTTACCTTTAGATGTTTCATGATGGAAGGTTTTTAAACACTAAAATATATAATTTATAGTTAAGGCTAAAAAGAATATTTATTGGAGACGATGTTGATAAGGCCAGTATGATTTAGAAAGTAATGCAATCTCCCCCCTGGGTTTAGACACGCACGCACACGCGCGCACACACACACACACACATATGCACACACACTTTTTTTGCCCCAAAAGTTTTAGAACTGTTTGTTTACAAAAGATTGATCCTTTTATAGGTAAGGGGGGACGTTTCAAGGAGACCCACACACAGAAGAAAGACACAGATTCGGCCCGCTTGGAATTCTCCCCCACCCCCACCCCCCCAGAGTGGTTTGATCCAAGCTTCAAGGAAAATTAGGGTTCAGTTCGAGCACATTCTTTATCACCTGCCCTCTCCTTTAAAAAGAAAATATATTAGTGACAGGTAGATAATTTGCACATCTTGGCTCTTCCCTTTATTCGAGGGTGTGGAAGGGAGGTGTGGCCCGAGGTGGGGCTGGAGAGGGCGTCGGGAGGGAGGACGGTCCCCGGAGGCCAGGGCAGTGACCGCGCAGGGGGACAGGCAGGCTATGGCTCTGTTTCTTAACTTCCCGCCCGGTTCGGAAACATTTGCGTGGCTTCTCTGAATCATCTTTCACGTTGTTTTGCTGCTATCGGAAGATCGGTTTGTTTTGTTTTACAATGTCATATAACTGCCATGTTTTAGTTTTGATTTCCTCATAGAAAATTGTATTGCATATGCCCTTTTTTTGTAGGTTTTTTTTTTAATGTGATCAATTTTGACTTAATATGATTACTGCTCTATTCCAAAAAAAGAGAGAAAATGGTCTGTTCACAATACCTCATGCTTTCTTTAGCTATTGTGCAGGTCCAGTGGTCAGAGTCTGTCTTTGCCTCTAGACAGACACACGGACGGGACCCCGAGCGCGGGGTGCGGGGCCCCCCCCTCCGTCCGCTCTGGGGGTGTGCCATCAGTCGTTTGGACAACTGTATCATTCTGTATGTGTAGTTATGAACATTGCATTGTTATTATATTATTATGGTGATGTGAACCAGTCTGTCTTGTGTGCCATCATGGTGCTGAGGTGACCCGGAGGTGACTGCGATCGCTTCTGGAACCCGTTCCCGCGTTGGGTGCGTCTGCTCTGTTGCCGTGTCCTAGCGTTCTGTCGGTTGATAATTCTGTACGTCGCCTTCGAAATCCCAATGCCGCCAGCTGCCCCTGAGCCCCTTAGCCAGCTGCCCGACCGACAGGATTTGGCCCACTGGTGCCCTGCTGGGGGTCAGCCTGCGCCCCAGGACCGGGCCTCCCGCCCCGCTGAGTCAGCTTACCTCAACCACCCTGCCTGGGGCACCCCACTCGGGCCATGGGGGTTCATGGGGGCGGGGCGGACGAAGGCAGGAGTCCTGGATACCGCGTGTGCCCAAAGGCCGAAGGCTGGTGGCAGGTCCACAGGGCGCGTGCGGCCGGTCCCGTGGCCCCCGGGCGGGGCGTCCCTGGCGGGGTGGCGGCGTGGGCTCCCCGTGGTTCGTGCAGACCGCAGGGCACTTCTCAGCACAGACGTGTAACCGGCACGCTTCCCGCAGAAAACAAAAGACAAACGTGCAAAGTCTAGAAATAAAATTGGTAATATCCCACTGTGGCGTCTCTTTGTTCGGGGCTGGTGGGAGTCACCCAGGGAGACTGGGCGCACACGCACGCGCGCGCACACACACCTGTCTGGCGGGGCGGCAGGGTTGAGTAACTGGCTCGAGCTGACTTGCAGGTGGGCACCTCAGGCAGGCTGTGGTCCCTTCAGCCTGGGGGCTGGTGACTAGTCTGGAAGGTTCTTGCCTTGGTCAGACAAGGCTCTGCTAACCTTCCACCTAACCGGCACCCCTGCTCACATCACTGGCTGTGGCGCGGGGGGGGGGGGGGGGGGGGGGGCTCCTCCCTGGGGCTCATGGCACCCGTGCCTCTGCCCTGCCCCGGCTGCCTGGGCCTCCCCCCGGGAGGGAGGACAGGTGTGCGTGGCTCGGGCCCCCCTCTGTGGAGTGGGGAGCTGGCCGGCTGTGGGTGGCCCCCAGCCCCACGGTCCTGAGCACAGCAAGGATGCTGGCAGGCGGGGTGGGGGGGCTTGGCCGGCAGCACTGCCCCCCCTGCACTGCCGGAGGCCCCCAGGGCTCCGGGGGGCCCGGCCTGTATCTGGCAGATTTGAGGGTTCGGCTGCGTCTCGGCCTCCTGTGGGCCCATCGCTGGCCACCTCCCCATGACACCCCATGTCATGGGAGCCAAACCCACCTGTGGGGCGTGGGAGGGCAGGAGTGCTTGCGGGAAGGGCACGGAGCCCCCTTGCCACCCGGCCTCGCCCCGTGGACTCCGGTCACCCCGGGAATGCCTTGGGTGCAGGTTTCTGCTGGGAAAGGCTGGCCTGGCACTCTGGTCAGTCCCCACAGTCCCCCGGCCCCAGCATATGGCAGCTTGGGCCACAGGCCTTGGGGGCCCAGGTCCCGGCCATTGTCACTGCCACAAGGAGCACGGGGCTTCGGTGGGCCTTGAGCCTATCCAAGGCAGCCGCATCCATGAATCCCTTCGGCACCTAGCGACAGCTGCCAGCCTGCAGCCATTTCGGAGCGGGCCTCAGGGGTGGGCCCAGGCCAGGGGTACCCCAGCCCGGGGCGAGGGGCAGCCGTTCCTTCTCAGCTCCTATGGAGAACACCAACTCCCTGACCGCACTGGGAATGAACGGAACGCCCCGAGAAGGAACCCGTCCCGGCGGGCAGCGAGGACGGGGCCACGGCGACTTCATCTCGCCAGGCTGCTCCGGGTGGCTGGCCCCTCCAGGGACAGCGAGTCCCCAGGCAACACCTCTCCCTGTGGCTCGTGAGGGCTGAAGCGCTCTCCGCGTCACGTGACGGCCGGCCCCGCCCCGCCAGGTCTGTGCGTGGCACAAGGGCTGGGGACCTGCCCGAGGGCGCTGGGCGCCCGTCCTCCTCTCCCGAGGCCTGCCCTCTGTGCGGAACCAGACGACGGCCTCCCAGGCTTCGCTGTCTCCAGCGAGGGCAGTCAGAGGTGAAATAAGCGAGCAGCAGAGGCTGTGTGCCAATCAAACCTTATTTATAAAAATGGAAAAAAGGGGGCTGGGGTGTGGCCTAGTGGTAGGGCGCTCGCCTCGTCTACATGAAGCCCTGGGTTCGATTCCTCAGCACCACATATATAGAAATGGCACTGTGGCTCAAGTGGTAGAGTGCTGGCCTTGAGCAAAAGGAAGCCAGGGACAGTGCTCAGGCTCCAGGACTGGCAAAATAAAAGGGGGGGGAGGGGGAAGCTGGGTGTCACTGGCTCACGACTGCAATCATCCTGGCTACTTAGCAGACTGAGACCTTAGGATCACAGTTCAAAGCCTGCCCAGGCAGAAAGGTGCATGAGACTCTCATTTCCAACTGGCCAGCAAAACTCTGCAAGTGAAGGTGTGGGCGCAAGCGGCAAAGCACCCGCCACAGAAGCTAAAGGACAGACAGTGCCCGGTCCTGGGTTCAAGTCCCAGTACCGGCGCACATGCACACACACACACACACACACACACACACACTAAAGGCGAGACTGTGTGCCCAGCCCAAGCCCCGCACCTCGCAGCATGGCTGTGGCTGGAGGAGCGATTAAGGAAAGTGGGGTGACGCATTAGGGGGCCCCAATCCCAGGCGGCTGGGTGCTTCCAGGAGGAAGATGCAGAGACCACCGGGCTCAGGAGAGACACCGTCTATGAGCCGGCGAGGCCTTGAACACGGGACCCCGGCCTCCAGGGTACGGGACCCCCAGAATCCACGGTCCCCAGGAAGCAGCTTCCTCAGAGGCTGGGGACGGAGGCCCGCGGTGCCCCTCAGGTTCTTCCCCGCGAAGGGAGGCCGGGCACGCGGGTCCCGCCTGTGATCCCGCCACTCGGCCAGAGCCGGCCCCGAGCTGCCTTCTCCCCCCACGGCGGGGAACCTGGACTCCCAGCCCGGGCGGAACACGCCACGCGACTCCACGTTCACAGAGGGCACACGGCCGACCTCCCGGCTCACCGGGCAGGAAGAAAGACAGCAGGGAAATGCAGGGGGGCTGCAGACAAACCTCCGAGGCGGAGCGAGCGCCTGCCTCCCAAGCACAAGGCCGAGTTCAAACCCCAGTGCTGTCAGACAGGAGCTCGGAGCAGCCCACCGGGGCCTGCACGCGG
>NC_063173.1:60570496-60660440 GCF_023159225.1 Perognathus longimembris pacificus | reverse complement strand
GGGCTGGCTCTGAACCCCCGTCCCCCCATCTCAGTCTCCTGAGTAGCTGGATGGCAGGCGTGCGCCGCAGAGGCCGGGCCTCCGAGCCGATCTGTTCCCCCAGCCCCGCCGGCGGCCGGGCCCTGACCACGGGACGTTTCTGGGATTCCAGGCTGGTTCCGCAGTGGCCGGCGCTGGCCGGCCTGCGGTCCGGCGGCACCCGGCCCTCCGCGCGGGCCCTGGGGGCCGGGAGGCCTGGGAACGGGCGGGCGCCACGGCCTGGCTCCCCGAGCTCGCCCCTCGCCCGCCGGCCTGCGCCCCGCCCCGCTGGGGTGCCCCGCGGGCTGCAGGCCGGCCTCCAGGCCCCAGAGGCCCCGCGTTGAAGGCGAGGGGCTCAGAGCTCGAAGCCCTTTGTCTATACTGCTGAACATTCCGAGTAGAACAACCAATTGCGCCAATTAACTAAATACATATATGCACCAGGGCCACTCGCTCGGTTTAAAATTCCAAAACGTATGGTCGTGTACGTAGCGTCTTCTTTTTTTAAAAGATCAAGTGGAGTGTGGCACCTCCCGCCTGTAATACCAGCCACTCGGGACACAGAACGAAGGCGGTGGCGTGTCATGTCCCATGGGAGGGGGTGAGTGCCTGGGGGGTCACAGTGTCTCCCCGGGGTCACAGTGTCTCCCCTGGGGTCACAGTGTCTCCCCTGGGTCACAGTGTCTCCCCCGGGGTCACAGTGTCTCCCCTGGGGTCACGGTATCTCCCCCGGGGTCACAGTGTCTCCCCTGGGTCACAGTGTCTCCCCTTCGTCTCTTTTCTTCTGACCGTGAGAAGACGGGGGGGGGGTGTTTCTGGGGTGCAGCCGCCCACCGCTTGCTGTGTGGGTCCCCAGCCGAGGAGCTGGCCGAGCTAGAGAGTGGCAGTTCCCCCGGGAGCTGCGGTCTGTCCGGGTCCCTGTGTGTCCCCCATTGCATCTCCCCGCTGGGGCAGCAGTGGAGGGTGATGGGGAGGCACAGGGACCGGCGGGACCCCGGCCGGCCTGCAGAGGCATCCCTGGGGAGCCCCCCCCCCCCGCCGCGTCCACCCGAGCCCGGCCTGGGCGGCCTGCGTTATCGCCCACCGCGCCGTGGCTCCAGTGGCCTCCCCGGCTGCCCGCCGCCGGGCCGGGCGCAGGGGCCGGGCACAGGGGCACAGGGCCGGGCGCGGGGGGCCGGGCGCGGGGGGCGCAGGGCCGGGCGCAGGGGCCGGGCGCAGGGGCCGGGCACAGGGGCACAGGGGCCGGGCGCAGGGGGCCGGGCGCAGGGGCCGGGCACAGGGCACAGGGGCCGGGCGCGGGGGCCGGGCACAGGGGCACAGGGGCCGGGCGCAGGGACACAGGGGCGCAGGGGCCGGGCGCAGGGGCACAGGGGCACAGGGGCCGGGCGCGGGGGCCGGGCACAGGGGCACAGGGGCCGGGCGCGGGGGCCGGGCACAGGGGCGCAGGGGCCGGGCGCAGGGACACAGGGGCGCAGGGGCCGGGCGCAGGGGCACAGGGGCACAGGGGCCGGGCGCGGGGGCCGGGCACAGGGGCACAGGGGCCGGGCGCAGGGACACAGGGGCACAGGGGCCGGGCACAGGGGCACAGGGGCCGGGTGCAGGGGCACAGGGGCCGGGCGCGGGGGCACAGGGGCCGGGCGCGGGGGCACAGGGGCCGGGCGCGGGGGCCGGGCACAGGGGCGCAGGGGCCGGGCGCGGGGGCCGGGCGCAGGGGCGCAGGGGCCGGGCGCGGGGGCCGGGCATTCGCTGGGGGAGGTGGAGCCCAGCGCGGGGCAGATCCGTCCTCGGCCTTGCGCGTGCTCGGAGCCTCTTCCGGTGCCAGCCCGGGGACTGGGTCCCCGTCCTCCCCGCCATCCCTGGGGGGGGTGTACGCCTGTGTGCGTGTGCGTGCATGTGCGTGCGCGTGTGTGTGCATGCGTGTGCGTGTGAGTGTGCATGCATGTGTGTGTGAGTGCATGCGCACGTGTGCGTGCATGTGAGTGTGTGTGCGTGTGCGTGCATGTGTGTGAGTGTGTGTGCGTGCACGTGTGTGCGTGCGTGTGTGTGCGTGCGTGCGTGTGTGCATGTGCATGAGTGTGTGTGCGTGTGTGTGTGCGTGCGCATGTGTGAGTGTGTGCGCGTGTGTGTGTGCATGTGTGTGCGTGTGCATGTGTGTCTGTGTGTGCATGTGAGTGTGTGTGTGTGTGCGTGCGTGTGCGTGTGTGTGTGCGTGTGTGTGTGCGCGTGCGTGTGTGCGTGTGCGTGCGTGTCTGTGTGTGCATGTGAGTGTGTGCGTGTGTGCGTGTGTGTGTGTGCGTGTGTGTGCGTGTGTGCGTGTGTGTGCGTGTGTGTGCGTGTGTGTATCTCAGAGACCGCTGGTCCCGAGTGGAGACAGGAAGTCCCCAGGCCGCGGGCGGGCAGGCCTTTGCCTCTGCTGAAGCGCGGGAGTCGTGGGTCACGGGAGGAGACGCGGCCGCCGGAAGGGGAGGCTCAGCGACGGTGCCGGCCACACGGCGGACCGGGCGCCCGAGGCAGAGCTGGGGTTCCGGCGTGGGGAGCAGGGCCCTCCGGGGCCGGCCCAGAGCTTCCTGCGTGGGGAGGGAGGGGGTCTGGCTGTGCTCCTCTCCCCTGCCAGTGGCCTGGAGAAGGGCGGGCGGCCGGCACCCCCCCCCCCCGGGCTTTCCTAGGGGTGCAGAGTGGAGCGTGGGGGAGGGGCAGCCCCCTCGAGCCGCGGCCGTGGGTGGGCCTGGCGGGTGGCTCGGGCCCGGGGAGGAAGTGGGGCCCCGGCGCGTCAAAGTGCACCCACACCTCAGGTCTGCGCGGGGCGCCTGCCCCCACCCCCTGTGCCCAGCCAGGGCGTCAGGAAGCAGAGGGGTCAGCCCAGGGTCAGGGTTGCCCGAGTGGGGCTGGGCCCTGGCTGGTCATCCCAGCCACTCCGGAGACCCGAGGATCGCGGTTCAAAGCCAGCCCCAGTAGGAAAGCCCATGAGACTCTCACCTCCAGTGAACCACCGAAAAGCCCGAGTGGAGCTGTGGATCGAGGGGTAGAGAGCCGGCCTTGCGCACGAAGGCTCAGGGGCGGCGCCCAGGCCCTGCCCGGCCCGTGGCCGCGGGACTTGGGTGCCCCAGGCTGAGGAGGCCCGCACCCTGTCCTCCTGCTACCTAGGAAACAGGAAGCTTGGGGGGGGGGATGCAGGCCCAGAGGGTGCAGCCCCCAGGGAGCCGGAGGCGGGAGGACCACTGGCCCCCAGGGAGCCAGAGCCGGGAGGACCACTGGGCCCGAGGGAGCCGGAGCCGGGAGGACCACTGGGCCCGAGGAGCCGGAGGCGGGAGGACCACTGGGCCCGAGGGAGCCGGAGGCGGGAGGACCACTGGGCCCCCAGGGAGCCGGAGCCGGGAGGACCACTGGGCCCGAGGGAGCCGGAGCCAGGAGGACCACTGGGCCCGAGGGAGCCGGAGCCGGGAGGACCACTGGGCCCGAGGGAGCCGGAGCCGGGAGGACCACTGGGCCCGAGGGAGCCGGAGGTGGGAGGACCACTGGGCCCGAGGGAGCCGGAGCCGGGAGGACCACTGGGGCCCAGTGTTTTGGGGGGGGTTCAGAGCGCCTCGCCTGGCCACTGGGGGACCGGCCCCCCTTGAGCCACGCCTCCTCGGGTTCACCTGGCCCTGGGGCTCCCCGGGCATGGGGAGGGGGGCGGTGGCTGCTGCATACGTGTGAGTGACTTGCTCTGCTCCTCAGGTCTCAGTTTCCCCGTCTGCACCTGCCCCAGGGGTGGCCGGGAGGGGCGTATGGGTCCCTGGCCCCCTGCCCCCCACCCAGGACCCAGGGCAACCTGGCCTCAGGCCACGTTCTGAGCGAGACACCTGGCCAGGAAAACGGGGGGTGCCGAGAGTGCCCCCATCAGGGGCACAGCGGCGAAGGCCCCCGCGGCCCCCCCATCCGCGTTCCTCCTCCTCGTCCTCTTCTCACCCCCCCAGCTTCCTCCCCGGCCCCCAGCCCCCCACTTCCCTTCCTTGCAGGGTGAAAGGAGCAACGGCCTCGGCATTTCTATTTCTGCACCTTCCGCTTCCTGCAGAAAGTTCTGGAATCCACAAGGCCAGCTGGCCCCAGGTCAGGATGTGGGGGCCTTGCATTTCCTCTTCCCCAGGGGGGCCCCGGGGCGCTGACGGGACGGGCTGGCGGCGGGGGGGGGGGGGGCTCCCCGCGTCGTGTCCCCGGGCGCTGGCTGTGGACCAGGTGCCCTTGGGGCTCTGGGTGGGCAGCGGGGGGGGGGGGGGTCACACGTGCCCTGGAGGGGGGCACTGTGCTGACCGCGGCAGGGAGAGCGCCCCGCGAAGGCGAGGCGCAGGCCGGGGTCCTGTGCTGACCAAATCAGGGGTGCGTGGGCGCCCGGAGGGGTCAGGCCGCCCAGGGTGGCCAGGGTGAGTCCACTGCACCCCCCCCCCGGGGCCGGGGACCCCTCGGGGCTCCAGTGGAGGGGGGCTTCACCTTCCCACCTGCTCTGGAGAATCTCAATTGGACTCCCCATTTCCCTTTGTTTAGAAATGAACTTCTCCACGCAGTGGCCTTCCGTGTCCCACACCAAGAACCTGCCCTCCCCGTAAACAGCTAAAGACAGAGCAGAGCACGGCCTGGAAATCCTCCCACCCCCCACCTTCCAGAACTGTCCCTGTAGGTCGTTTGGTTTTTGCTTGCTTGTCTTGTGCTGGTCCTGGGGCTTGAACTCAGAACCTGGGTGTTGATCCTCAGCAGGCTGGATGGCAGGCGGGGAGCCGCCGGCCCTCCCCCCTCCGCCCCCGCCTGGCTAGGGCTGCTGTAAGGCGGGGCGGGGCCCGGCGGGGTCACCCCAGCCCGCCCGCCCTCCGCTCGGAGCCGGCCAGGGTGGCGGCGTCTCCTGGTCACAAACAACTCTGGTGAAGCACCTTCCAAGCACACCTTTACTGTACCGCCCCGCCCCGCCCCGCCCCCGGGGCGCATTCCTGCAGGCGGGGCCTGCGAGTGGATTCAAGTCAGAGACTGCAGGAATGCAGCGCGCAGCCCGCCCGGCCGCTCCGGGCTTAAGGTCTCCCGGCTTCTGTGTCAGAGGTGAACGGGTGTGGAAATCTGCAGGTGTGTGAATGGACGGGGCGGGGCTCCCGGACAGCGGGGCGAGGGGCGCGGGGGTGGGGAGGGAGCAGCTGGGGGGGCGGCGGCCTGGTTGAAACCCCGCGTGTGCGTTGTGAAATGCTCGCACAGACCCACGCGGATGAATGACGGGAATGCGAGGCCCGTCCCGTCCCCTGAGTGGGAGGGGCCGGGCCGGGCCACGGTGACGACCGACCGGGCGTGGGTGAAGCCCAGGCCTCCAGGCCCCCACGCCTGGCTGGGGAAGGGGCGCCAAGCGGCCCCCCCCGCCCTCCCCCCACCCCAGGGCTCGGTCCGGCCGTGGGGCCCGCTCCCGCGGTCACCAGGGAAGGTGGCCGACTTTGTGCCCAGCGTCCCCCACAAGGCTGCGAGCGGTTATCCGCCCAGCGGGGTGGACGCTTGCTGGGCCCGGCAGCCCTGGCTCCGGAGGGCATCGCCGGACCACGGCCCGTGCGCGTCTCCCTGAGGAACTCGGCGCAGTGGGCACGCGGCGTGGCGGCCGGCCGTCTCAGGGGCTCCACGTCACGGGCGGTACTGGCCACGTCCAGGCCTGGGACCCTCAGCTGCGGCCGCCGGACCCGCGGAGACCTGGTGGCCCCAGGCAGGGTGGGGGCCCCGGCGGCCCCGTCGGGGGTCCCACCCTGAGTCTGTGCCCTGGCGTCCTCGCTTCTGAGCCGGCGGTGGCGCAGCCAGCCGGGGGGGGGGGCGCGGAGGGGGGCTGCGGGGTCCAGAGTCGCCCCGCATCGCCGTGCACCTGGGAGCAGAGGCCCCTCGTTCTGCAGCCCCCCGCCCCCAGGGTGGCCGCGGGCGGGCGGAGGGTGCCGGGGCGCTGGCCTCGGGGGACGCGACCCGCCACGCCCCCTTCCTGCCTGTGGACAGGTGACTCCGGGGCGCTGGAGCTGGCGCGAGGCGCCCGCGTTCATCTAGTCAGATGTTATTTGTTTATTGTTGATTACTCATGGATGGACGGGGGGGTGGGGGTGGTGAGCTGGCTTGGGGAGCCTCGGTGGGGGTGGCACCGGCTTGGGGAGCCTCGGTGGGGGTGGCCCCGCAAGGAAGCGCACAGCGGGGCTGGCCGGAGCTCCCTTGGAAGTTCCGCTCACCAGCACCTTCTTCCCCGGCTTCTCTCGGCCCCGGGGCTGAGTCCAGCGCCGTCCTGGGGGGGGGGGGGAGTCACCGGCGGAGGGCGGGCAGCCAGGGACACACACGCCACGGGACAGGCACGCGTGCGTGTACACGCACACACACCCACATGCTTTTACACACGTGCACTCGCGCGTGCACACGGAGCACTCGCTCCCGCCGCTGCAGGAAGGAGCTGGCAGCCCGCGGCCCGGGACTGTCCTGGGGTGGTGCCCGCGGCCTCCTGGGGGCTGGGGAGGGGGGCACGCCCGCACCCCGTAACTTGGCCACCCCCACGCCGTGCAGGCTGCCTGGCCCTGCCTGGCCTTCTGACCTCTCCCCCCCCCCCCCATCCTGTCCTGCTGAGATCCGGGGCCTCGCCCCTCCTGCTCCCCAAGTGCTCTGCTCCCCCGGGGCACCAAGACCCCCAGGTCCCCGCGGGGCCCCCGGCCACTCCGCATCCTCTCCAGCATGACCGGCCCACGGGGCCCTCAGCTCGCAGTCCACCCGGCCGCCCGCCCCGCCCTCCGGTCCCTCCCCACCGGCCAGTGCTGGGGTGCTGGTCAGAGCCGAGCGGACACGGCCACCGTGCTACGGGGGACGCCACGGGGGTCCGGAGTCTGCCGTGTCACCGCCGCCAGGGACTGGGCTCGACCGCCACCCGAGCCCCCAGTGGGAATCACGGAGGCAGGTGACCGGGGGAGACCAGGAGCCCTGCAGCCCGTGCTCGGTGAGCCCGGGAAGGGAGGAACGGGCCTGGGCCGGGTGACTCACACCTGGCCGGCGTGCTGATCACCGGTACCTGTGCTGTTTGTCACCCCCCACCCCACCCGCAGCTGCGCCCGGGCCTCCTCCCAGGCCGCCCGCCCCCCCCCCCCCCAGGGCCGCTGGTGGGGGAGGCCCGGCCGCAGTGCTGCCCCGCGTGGCCCGCCTGTCCTCCCCTCCTCCCTCCGTGGTTCCGAGCTCCTCCTGGCTCTGCTCTGGGCCGCCCGCCCCGCCTCTCCTTCTAGGAGGCCTGCAGGTGCCACCGGGCCTTGTCCCCAAGAGCCACGGGGCAGAGGGCGAAGGACCACCACGCCGAGCCACCGGGAGCCGCCGTGGCGCCCATTCCTGGCGTCTTTAAGTTTTTCCCCCGTGCCGGGCGCGGGTGGCTCACGCCCGCCATCCCAACTCCTGGGGAAGCCGAGACCTGAGGATCGCGGTTCAAAGCCGGCCCAGGCAGGAACGTCTGAGAGACTTTCATCGCCAAGGAACCACCCAAAAGCTCGATGTGCAGCTGCGGCTCGGGCGGTAGAGCGCCAGCCTTGAGTGAAAGGCCCAGGGCAGCCTCTCCCTCCTTCCAGCACCTTCTGCAGCTCCATCTCTGGCCTCCAGCATTAGCCAGGCACTGCTGCAGGGACGTTCCGACTTGGGGGCTGGCGGTGGGTCACTCTAACCCCTCCCTCCCGTGGCCACTGTGTTCCCTGGGCTGAGGGTCCCGGGGGTCTCTGTGGGGAGCGCGTGCGGGCCACCGCCCGGCCGCGGCGCGGGGACCCCCGGCTCCCACGGCCGCCGCCGGCCTGGGTGGCCGGGATCGCACTTGAGAAAGCCGCTCACCCGGCCGCCTGCGCGGGGGACAATTGGCGAGAGGCCTGGCGCGTAGCCATGCAGAAGAGCCTGAAAAGCCGGGCCGTGTCAGGGTGGCCGGAGCCCCGCGCAGGGGGCCCGTGGGGGGCAGGGGGCTGGTTGCTAGGTGACACCCCGGGCATGTCCCTGCCAGGGGCTCCTCCAGCCCTGTCCTAGCCCTGCTGGTCCCGTGTCCTTGTCAACCCCGGCGTTTCCAGTGCCCTGGGACAACGGATAACGGCACTCCCGCTCTGGGCCCCCGCCGGGGACAGCCCGGCTCCTCTGCTGCCCTGAAGGGGACCCCGACACCTGCTCCCACCCGCCACAGACCTGGGCCTCCCAGCCCCAAGCCTTAGCTTCAACTCTCATCCTTCTGTGAAGCTGGGGTCCCTTCCCCAGCACGGAAGAAATGGGGGGGGTAACGGAGGTGGGGCGGGACCCAGATGGCTGGCCCTACCGGCCGGTGCTGCTCTCAGAAGGGGAATAACTTGTGCTCCAGTGTGGGGGACAGCCACACCCATAGGGCACGCCCCCCGTCCCGTGACCACCCCCACAGGACACACCCCTGTCCAGTTACCGTGCCCACAGGACACACCCCATCTGATGGCCACGCCCACAGGACACACCACCATATGGCCACACCCATAGAACACACCCCACCTGATGGCCACTCCACAGGACACGCCCACTAGATGGTCACACCCACCAGATGGCAACGCCCACCGGACACACCCACCAGATGGCCACGCCCACAGGGCATGCCCCTGCCTGGTGGCCACGCCCACAGGCCACACCCTGACAGAAGGCCCTGCCCCTGGTGCCTGCTGCCCCTTCCTCTCCAAGAACCTGGAGGGAGCTCTGCTCTGGGGATGGGGGGCTCAGGCTGGCCCCTCTGGTTCTGGGGGCTGAGACACCTCCACACTCCCCGCGTCACAGTGACCCGAGCTGCCCTGGCCTTCCTCCCTGTCCCCCAGGACCCCCAGCTGACGGGAGAGGGCCGGGCAGGGCAACCACCACCTTCGTCCCCCTCTGGCCGTGTCCAGGAGTCAGAAATCTGAGGACCGCAGGAGAGGGAGCGGGCTGAGCGGCGCCCCCACCAGGGGGGCCCGCGCTAGGGCAAGGGTGCTAGTACTAGGTTATCGGGACTTCTCGGGCTGACCAGGAGCCGCGGGGCCATCGCTGCAGTTAAAGCCAGCAAACGCACGGCCGTGGATTCAAATGCCCAGAAGGCACCAAGGCTCAGAGACAGCCCCCAGGCCCAGAGTTCAAGCCCCACCAGGCCGGCACAGAACAACCGCAGCAGCGCACACACAGGACGAGCGGGACTCGAGACGGCCCGTCGTGTGCCTGTGAGGGTTCTCAGCAAACCATGGCCGTGCTCCCAGCGCGGCCGCCTGGCGGAACCTGGCGTGAGCCGACGCGCACAGCCGGGCGGGATTCAGGCCGTCGGAAGCGCGACCCGGGCCTGCGACGCAGCCCCGTAGCTTCGTGTGCTCGCCGTTTCCGGGAGAGAGGGGCACCCTACAGAGACTTGAACTTGGGGTCCGGGGCTTGCTGGCAGGGGCTCTGCCGTGTGTGCCACAGCCCGGGCTCTCTCCCCTCCCCCCCCCCGGAATTTACTTTGATGACTATTGATTTATATGCTCAGAGGTGCGGCATGCGCCGTGCCTTGGGGGGGGGGTCCCCTAAGGGCATCTCGAGGTGGGAGCTCACTTCCTGTCCGGTCAGCTCGGGCTGCAGTCCTCCTCTGCATGCTTGGCCGCTCGGCTGGGGTGGCGGGAGTGCTCCGCCAGGCCCTGCAGGGGTGCTCTTCTCAGCCGGGGCTCCGGGCGGGATGGGGGGCGACTTCCTCCCGCCCCACGGACGGGCGCTCGGAGCACGGCCATGGCCAGAGTGTGTGGGGGGCACACGTGTGTGCGATGGACACATCGGGGCTCTTGCCGGGGCTCCACGGTCCAGAAGGTTTGACGCTGTGTTGCCTTCATGGTACCGGGGAACAGAAATTTCTGGGTCAATGCAGATCCTTTGCACGCAGTTTCCTTCCGTGGCTGGCCCGTGGCCCGGCCCGTGGCCCGTGGTCCCCCAGGCACCGCAAGCTCTCGGCTCTCGGAGGCCCTTCTCCTCTGGACCCGGGGTCCGGCAGACACAGATTTCAGAGCCCAAGTCCCCTCTGCCCTGGGCACGTTCGAGCCAGCTGGAGCAGACCCGCCACAGATGCACAGGGCCGCGTCTGTGGGTCCCTCCTCCGCCTCGCTGTCCCTCAGGAGAGCCGGGCAGCTCCCCGCCCTCCGCAGCCCACCCCCCCCCCCGGCCAGCCGAGAAGAGGGGCTGCCAGGACACGATGGGATGGGAGCCCGCCAGGCAGTTCCTGGAGAGAGGCGCCTGGCCCGGGCACGTTTCCTGGCACTTCGCGGAGCACTGTGGCCTGAGCCGAGTGGGTGCCCGGTGCCACCACCCAGCCCTGGGACAGACCCTGCTCTAACCACATTCCTTTTTAGGGTGCTGGGGGTGGCACCCCAGGCCTTGCACATGTTTGGGAAGTGCTGGACTGCGTGAGCCCTGCTCTCCCCCTCCCTCCCTCCTCCCTCCTTCTCTCCTTCTCTCCCTCACTTCCTTGCTTCCTCCCGGTCTTAGAGACGGTATCTCACCATGTTTTTACTCAGGCTGGCCTTGAACTTGGGATCTTCCTGCCTCTGACTCCCGAGTAGCTGGGATGACAGGCGTGAAGGCCTGTGCCCTTCCCCCCCTCCCCCCCCCCCAGTCGCATCTCACTGGTGGAGAACTTGAGGTCTGGAGGACAGAGGCCATGGCCCAAGGTCGTTCAGGGGAGTGCTGTGCGCGCCCCAGTCCAGGGCTACCCCGCGTCTGTCCCTGCGTTCATTTCTCCGCTCACTGTTTCACCCGCACTCCGTGCCCCTAGGCCGCAAGTGCGGCTGCCACCACCTCGCCCCGTCCGCTCCCAGCTGCCCCAGCATAGGCCAAAGTCTACAGGGTGGGGAAGGGCAGAGGATCGGGCGGGATGGGGAGCGAGTTCGAGGGCCCCGGGGGGAGGGGTAAGGAGGGGGAGGAAGATACGGAGACGGGGACGACCGGATGTGAAGCAGAACAAGGGGGGTTGAGCAGGGAGACCAGGGGTCTGGGGGGGGGCAGGAAAGAGCGGGGGGGGGGGGAGGAGGGGGCTGAGGCAGGCCAGCCACACACAGAGGCCACGTCCACACCAGGCCCACGGGGGGAGGCGCTCAGTCAACACCCGGGGGGCTCCGTGCGGGGGGGGGGCGTGACCCCCCAAACCCAGGCTTCTGTACACAGGGGGTTCTTTGTTTTAGCGTATGTTTCTCCACACAGCACTGGCTCTAGAAGCACCGAGTGAATGGGTACATGAATGAATGAATGAATGAATAAATGGAGGGACACCCTTCACAAAGCCACGTTCATTTCCGAGCCCCCTCGGTATTTCCTTTGCTGGGGGGCTCTGTGGCCACGGCTGAGTCTGCGGGCCCTGTCCACCCACCCCGGGCACAGGAGCCCGCCAGCCCGGCTTCCCGGCTTCTTGGAGTCACGGGGAGCAGCCGGGCCTCGCGCCTGGAGTCTGTGCCCAGACAAGCTGGGGGGGGGGGCTGACTCTGGGCTGGCCTCCGGGGAACAGCCCCCCCACCCTGCCCTCTGCACCCCCCTTCCTTCCCCAGCCCGTGGGTGGACCCTGCGTGTCCACGAAGACGGGTGCTGTGTCCCTCGGTGCGCAGGGCTCTGGCCGTTACCTGGTGGCGCCGCCCAGCCCCCACCCCGGGCAGCGGAGGACCCCCCCTCCCCGCTTTTCCCCCCTCTCCCCGCTGATTGCACACAGGAAGTTCTCAGCTCCAGGATGGGAAAGAGGGGCCCCGGGGCCTGTCCTGGTGGAAGTGGGGCTCGCTTGTGCCCGTGTCTGGGAAGTGGATGCCGTGGTAAGGGGGGGCCCCCTGCTGCCCCCCCCCGTGCAAAGGCACGGTGCCCCAGGGCTGCAGCCCCCCCCCCCGAGCTCGGGCCTCCAGCTTGGCCACACCGCGCCTGCCTCCGGCCTCCAGAGCTCTGCGCCCGCCATGCCTCGGTTTCCCCCCGCGGGCCGGCGCCTCCGGAGGGCCCGCCCAGTGGGCCGGGTGGGAACTGCGCCCCCCTTCCCTCCGCGCCACGGGGCGGTGGGCTCTGGTGCTCTGGCCAGCTGCGGGCTCCAAGATGGGGGCGGGCAGCGGTGGCCTTGGCTCGGCCGGCCCTCCCCGCCCTCCCCTGCCCTCCCCTGCCCTCCCCGGCCCTCCCCTGCCCTCCCCGGCCCTCGCCGCCCTCCCCGGCCCTCGCCGCACTCCCCTGCCCTCCCCGGCCCTCCCCGGCCCTCCCCTGCCCTCCCCGGCCCTCGCCGCCCTCCCCGGCCCTCCCCGGCCCTCGCCGCCCTCCCGGCCCTCCCCGGCCCTCGCCGCCCTCCCCGGCCCTCGCCGCACTCCCTGCCCTCCCCGGCCCTCCCCGGCCCTCCCCTGCCCTCCCCGGCCCTCGCCGCCCTCCCCGGCCCTCCCCGGCCCTCGCCGCCCTCCCCGGCCCTCCCGGCCCTCGCCGCCCTCCCCTGCCCTCCCCCTGCCCTCCCCGGCCCTCGCCGCCCTCCCCGGGCCTCCCCTGCACTCCCCGGCCCTCGCCGCCCTCCCCGGCCCTCCCCGCCCTCCCCGGCCCTCCCCGGCCCTCCTCTCCGGGCTTGGCGAGGGCCCCCGTGACCCCGGGCCCGCCGGCTGCGACGGTGGCGGGGATGTGTCCAGTGGCTGGCCAGACGCACGCGGCCATGGCCCCAGGCCAGAGCCCGGACGGGAGCCCTGGCCTTGTCTGCGGCCCGAGCGCGGTCTCGGGGTCCCGGCTCACCAAGGTCAGCCCCCGCCCGGCGCGCTCCAGACGGAGCCGCCAAGGCCCCTGCGTGGGCCTGGGGAAGATAAACAGACGAGGCGGGGACAGACAGACCCCCAAGGGGGCCACCTCCGCGGAGAGCCGAGCCCGGGCCCGGGGCCGCTCTGCGCCTGCGCGCCTCACCTCCGCGGAGAGCCGAGCCCGGGCCCGGGGCCGCTCTGCGCCTGCGCGCCTCACCTCCGCGGAGCCCGGGCCTGGGGCCGCTCTGCGCCTGCGCGCCTCACCTCGCGGAGAGCCGAGCCCGGGCCCGGGGCCGCTCTGCGCCTGCGCGCCTCACCTCCTTGGAGAGCCGAGCCCGGGCCCGGGGCCGCTCTGCGCCTGCGCGCCTCACCTCCGCGGAGAGCCGAGCCCGGGCCCGGGGCCGCTCTGCGCCTGCGCGCCTCACCTCCGCGGAGAGCCGAGCCCGGGCCCGGGGCCGCTCTGCTCCTGCGCGCCTCACCTCCGCGGAGCCCGGGCCTGGGGCCGCTCTGCGCCTGCGCGCCTCACCTCCGCGGAGAGCCGAGCCCGGGCCCGGGGCCGCTCTGCGCCTGCGCGCCTCACCTCCGCGGAGAGCCGAGCCCGGGCCTGGGGCCGCTCTGCGCCTGCGCGCCTCACCTCCGCCGAGAGCCGAGCCCGAGCCCGGGCCCGCTCTGCGCCTGCGCGCCTCACCTCCGCGGAGAGCCGAGCCCGGGCCCGGGGCCGCTCTGCGCCTGCGCGCCTCACCTCCGCGGAGAGCCGAGCCCGGGCCCGGGGCCGCTCTGCGCCTGCGCGCCTCACCTCCGCGGAGAGCCGAGCCCGGGCCCGGGGCCGCTCTGCGCCTGCGCGCCTCACCTCCGCGGAGAGCCGAGCCCGGGCCCGGGGCCGCTCTGCGCCTGCGCGCCTCACCTCCGCGGAGAGCCGAGCCCGGGCCCCGGGGCCGCTCTGCTCCTGCGCGCCTCACCTCCGCGGAGCCCGGGCCTGGGGCCGCTCTGCGCCTGCGCGCCTCACCTCCGCGGAGAGCCGAGCCCGGGCCCGGGGCCGCTCTGCGCCTGCGCGCCTCACCTCCGCGGAGAGCCGAGCCCGGGCCTGGGGCCGCTCTGCGCCTGCGCGCCTCACCTCCGCCGAGAGCCGAGCCCGAGCCCGGGCCCGCTCTGCGCCTGCGCGCCTCACCCTCCGCGGAGAGCCGAGCCCGGGCCCGGGGCCGCTCTGCGCCTGCGCGCCTCACCTCCGCGGAGAGCGGAGCCCGGGCCCGGGGCCGCTCTGCGCCTGCGCGCCTCACCTCCTTGGAGAGCCGAGCCCGGGCCCGGGGCCGCTCTGCGCCTGCGCGCCTCACCTCCGCGGAGCCCGGGCCTGGGGCCGCTCTGCGCCTGCGCGCCTCACCTCCGCCGAGAGCCGAGCCCGGGCCTGGGGCCGCTCTGCGCCTGCGCGCCTCACCTCCGCGGAAGGCCGAGCCCGGGCCCGGGGCCGCTCTGCGCCTGCGCGCCTCACCTCCGCGGAGCCCGGGCCTGGGGCCGCTCTGCGCCTGCGCGCCTCACCTCCGCGGAGAGCAGAGCCTGGGGCCGCTCTGCGCCTGCGCGCGCCTCACCTCCGCGGAGAGCCGAGCCCGAGCCCGGGGCCGCTCTGCGCCTGCGCGCCTCACCTCCGCGGAGAGCGGAGCCCGGGCCCGGGGCCGCTCTGCGCCTGCGCGCCTCACCTCCGCGGAGAGCCGAGCCCGGGCCCGGGGCCGCTCTGCGCCTGCGCGCCTCACCTCCGCGGAGCCCGGGCCTAGGGCCGCTCTGCGCCTGCGCGCCTCACCTCCGCGGAGAGCAGAGCCTGGGGCCGCTCTGCGCCTGCGCGCCTCACCTCCGCGGAGCCCGGGCCTGGGGCCGCTCTGCGCCTGCGCGCCTCACCTCCGCGGAGAGCAGAGCCTGGGGCCGCTCTGCGCCTGCGCGCGCCTCACCTCCGCGGAGAGCCGAGCCCGGGGCCGCTCTGCGCCTGCGCGCCTCACCTCCGCGGAGAGCCGAGCCCGGGCCCGGGGCCGCTCTGCGCCTGCGCGCCTCACCTCCGCGGAGAGCCGAGCCCGGGCCCGGGGCCGCTCTGCGCCTGCGCGCCTCACCTCCGCGGAGCGCAGAGCCCGGGCCCGGGGCCGCTCTGCGCCTGTGCGCCTCACCTCCGCGGAGAGCGGAGCCGGGGCCTGGGGCCGCTCTGCGCCTGCGCGCCTCACCTCCGCGGAGCGCAGAGCCCGGGCCCGGGGCCGCTCTGCGCCTGTGCGCCTCACCTCCGCGGAGAGCGGAGCCGGGGCCTGGGGCCGCTCTGCGCCTGCGCGCCTCACCTCCGCGGAGCGCAGAGCCCGGGCCCGGGGCCGCTCTGCGCCTGTGCGCCTCACCTCCGCGGAGAGCGGAGCCGGGGCCTGGGGCCGCTCTGCGCCTGCGCGCCTCACCTCCGCGGAGAGCATAGCCCGGGGCCGGAGCCGCTCTGCGCCTGCGCGCCTCACCTCCGCGGAGCCCGGGCCTGGGGCCGCTCTGCGCCTGCGCGCCTCACCTCCGCGGAGAGCCGAGCCTGGGGCCGCTCTGCGCCTGCGCGCCTCACCTCCGCGGAGAGCAGAGCCTGGGGCCGCTCTGCGCCTGCGCGCCTCACCTCCGCGGAGAGCATAGCCCGGGCCTGGGGCCGCTCTGCGCCTGCGCGCCTCACCTCCGCGGAGAGCCGAGCCCGGGCCCGGGGCCGCTCTGCGCCTGCGCGCCTCACCTCCGCGGAGAGCGGAGCCTGGGCCTGGGGCCGCTCTGCGCCTGCGCGCCTCACCTCCGCGGAGCCCGGGCCTGGGGCCGCTCTGCGCCTGCGCGCCTCACCTCCGCGGAGAGCGGAGCCTGGGCCTGGGGCCGCTCTGCGCCTGCGCGCCTCACCTCCGCGGAGAGCGGAGCCGGGGCCTGGGGCCGCTCTGCACCTGCGCGTCTCACCTCCGCGGAGAGCGGAGCCCGGGCCTGGGGCCGCTCTGCGCCTGCGCCCCTCACCTCCGCGGAGCACGGAGCCTGGGCCTGTGGCCGCTCTGCGCCTGCGCGCCTCACCTCCGTGGAGCCCGGGCCTGGGGCCGCTCTGCGCCTGCGCGCCTCACCTCCGCCGAGAGCCGAGCCCGGGCCCGGGGCCGCTCTGCGCCTGCGCGCGCCTCACCTCCGCGGAGAGCCGAGCCCGGGCCTGGGGCCGCTCTGCGCCTGCGCGCCTCACCTCCGCCGAGAGCGGAGCCGGGGCCGCTCAGCAGCAGGAGTGGACCGGGACCCCGAGGGGAGTCTCTTTCCTCCGCTCGAGGCTCTTCCAGCGACAGCGCGCTCGGGACCATTTCCCATCGGCCCCCTCGTCCCCCGTGATCCTCCGGCGCCCGCACCATCCGCGCCATGCTCCGCCCTCCCCCGCCCCCTCCCCGTCCACCATCGTCCCCGCGCGCGCGCCCCGTGGCCCTCCGCCCGCCCGCCGTCCCCGGCCAGGGCCCACGCGAAGGCGGCTGCCGGGGCTGGGCCCGCGCGGCCCCGCGGGGGGCGGGGTGCGGGGGGGGCGGGTGGGGGCCCTGGCCGCCAGCCAGGCCGCCAAGGGAGCCACCCGGGGCCCAGCCACCCGCGGAAGCGGCCCCGCCGCCCTGGCGGCCCAGCCGGCTCTGTGTGTGGAACCTTCTAGAAGCGGACACACTCTCCCGTCCCGGATGCCCGTGCTGTCCTCCCCGGAGACGCCAAGGCCGCGCACAGGCAGGCACACACACACCCTTGCACACACCCTTGCACACACGCACACGCACGCTCTGCCCGTGCTGCACACAGCGAGGGTGAGGCCCGGGGAGGGGGGCGTCTGGAGCCGGCGCGGGAAACGGGGGGCGGGGTGGAGGGAGGAGGCAGCCCCCCGTTTCCCTTCCCCCTTCCTGTCCTTCTTCTGGCCAAGTTGTCTCACCTGGCGAGCACCCCGACATCCTCCCCACCCCGCCCCGCGGCCCCCCAGCCTCCCGCTCGGGAGCTCCGGCCTCAGGGTGGCCCTGGGTGGGGGTGGCCGTCCTCAGCGCTCCAGCTCCGCCTCCCCCCCCCCCGTCCCCGCCTGTCCCTGCCTGCCCCCCCCCCAGGCCTCCATCAGCAACGACGCTGTGCCCTGAACCTCGGAGGACCCCGCAGGATTCCCGGCCTCCTGCGGGGAGCCCACCGCACCCCTGCTCGGGGCTGGAGCGCTGTGCCCTGCCCAGCTGCCGCCCGGGGGGGGAGGGCACGGGGGAGCGGACATGGGGGGACACTGTTGTCTCCCAGAGTTTGCTTGCGTTTCATATTCCCCCTGGAAAGAAGCTTCCCAGAGAAACCCGCTCACGGGTGGGTTTTGAGGGATGAGTAGGAGTTCACCAGGGCTGGGGAGGGGGGCGGGTCCCCCCGCCGGCCTGGCCCGGGTCCCGTCTCCCCCAGGCAGATGGGGTCCCCTCGGGGCCTCCAAACGGGGGCGTCCGGTGCCCTCCTCCAACGCCTCCCGCCTCGCCCCTGCCGCCCGCGTCGCCCCTAGTTCTTCCCCCGCACGGCCTGCGGCTTCCTCCTGGTGGGGGGCCCCGCCGTGGGGACCCCGCCCGCCCCCCTCGCCCCGCCGCGCCCCTCCAGCCCTTCCGGGGTTCCCTCGTGCCCTGGTCCAGGCCCAGCGTCCAGGCCGGCTCGAGGGCTGGGACCCCGCGCCCTGGTGGTGGTGGGGGGCGTCCCCACCCTGGGGTGCCGCCCGCCCGCCGGGGGGGGGGGGGCCGGGGAGGCTCCCAGCCCGCACTCCCCACCCCCACCTCCCCGCCGCGGTTTCCAAAGAGTTTGTGTTCTTTCGACACAGAAGGTATCGAGCGAGCGTGGGGCCGACCGGGCGGCGCCGGGCCGACGGGCTCCGCGGGGCTGGAGCGGGGCTGAGCCCGAGGACGCCCCGCCACCCTGGAGCCCGCGCCCCCTGCTCCCCGGGAGGACGGGCGGCTTCGGGGCGTCGCTGCGTGCCGACCGCCTTCCTGCCCGGCCCCCCGGGCGTTTCCCGCACAGCCCCGAGCCGGCCCGCGGCTGTGCGGTGAGCAGTCCGGGCCCTGCAGGCCGGTGCGGGGGGGGGGGGGGGGGGGGGGGCCTCCCAGCGTGCCGAGGGCCGGTGGCCGTCCCCATGGGGGGCAGCGTGGCCGCGTGGGTCAGGGCCGGTGGCCGTCCCGGGCACACAGCCAGGCCCCACTGCACACAGCGCTGCCCGCTCAGTCAAGGGGGGACAGAGGTCAGGTCCCCCTCAAGGAGCCCAGAGACCCAGGGACCCACCTCGACCCTGTCCTCACCGCCCCGCCCCCCAGGCCTGCCCCGTCCCCACTCACCCCTCCCCCCCCACGGTGACCTTCGTCCTGGGCGGAGGGGACCGGGCCCGCGTGGGCGGCTGGCCCGGGGCGATGCTCCGCGGGCCCGGCACTCCCGAGGGCCCCGTCCTCACCGGGGGGCCGTCAGGGTCACCCAGGGTCACGCCCTTGGGCCACGTGGCTCCATTTCCCTGGGAAACCCGGGAGGCAGGTCCTCCCTTACCCTTTCTCCACGTCTGGGGACACTGTGGTACACGCGGGCAGATTCCCACTCAAGCCTGGCGGGGCCCAGCCAGCCTCCACCAGCCCGGAGAGCCGCCCTCCCCTCCGCGCCTCAGAATCCAGCCAAACGACTGGAAGTATGGATCAAGGGGCAGAGCCCCTCTCTGTACAAAGAGAGGCTCTGGGTTCGAATCCCCCTGCGAGAAGGAGGAAGCAGGTGCGGAGACGGGAGCCCATCCCTGGGGTTGATGTGTACCAAACTGTAGGGAGCAAGCGACGGGAGAAAGCCAGCCACCGGCAGTTGGGGGGGACGGGGTGGTGGAGGCGGATGTTGGGGGCCCGGTCCCTGGGCTCCGTCGACTGGACTCCCACGGAACCTCGATCGCATCGAGTTAAAAGCTCGCCGAGCTGTGGCGTTGGATTTCCTGTAAGCCGGGCCTTCATTAAAAAGTCAATCACTGTGTCAACCTCGCGGGGTGCGCCCGCTGCCCCCCGCCCGCCCGCCCGGCGCCCCAGGGGTCCGTCAGCCGCCCCGCTCCGCGCCGAGCCTCTCCGGGTCCCCTCGCGGGGCTCGCGCGGCACCTAGAACCCGGGGATTTGCCGAGGAACCCCCCGCAGGGCCCCTGCGACATTCGTGGTCCCGGAGGCTGAGGCGGGGGTGGGGCTGCGGCTGGATTCGATTCCGGGTCTCACGCTACGCTCATGACCTCCGCTCAGACGCGGGGTCCCCGTCAAGCCACGCGCAGGCCCTGGGGTCCAGACTCCACGCCGGAGAGCGTTCTCCCCCTCCTCTCCCCTCTGCACCCCACTTTCCCACTGTGCGGGATGTGGGCGACCTCTCCGGCTAGGCTGCGTGGACGTCCGAGCGCAGGGTGGACGCCGTGGCCCCTCCGGGCCCCCCCGCCACGCCCCATGTCCGTCCCTGTCGGGGTTTCAGGGAGGAAAGGGCTGACCAGGGAGCAGCCGCGGCCCACACGGGGCCCACAGCAAGGCCCCAGCCGCCCCCCCAGAGCTCGCGCGCCTCTGCCCAGGGAGCAGAACACCCCAAGTGGCAAGGACTCAACTCCCTGCCAGGGTTCAAGAGCGGGTGGGGAGGAGGTGGGGAGCTTGACTCCAGCAGGTGTGAACGAGAGTAGATGGATGCATGAGTGAGTCAGTGAACGAGTAAGGGAATGGGTGAGTGAATAAAGGCGGGTAAAAGAATGGGGGAAGGGCAGTTGAATAACCATGAGTGAGCGAGTGGACAGTAGCATGGATGGTGGATGGATGGATGATGGAGTGGATGATGGAGTGGGTGATGGTGGATGGATGGATGATGGAGTGGGTGATGGAGTGGGTGATGGTGGATGGATGGATGATGGAGTGGGTGATGGAGTGGGTGATGGTGGATGGATGATGGATGTTAGATGGATGTTGGATGGATGGATGGATGGATGGATGGATGATGGAGTGGGTGATGGTGGATGGATGATGGATGATGGATGTTGGATGGATGGATGATGGAGTGGATGATGGTGGATGGATGATGGTGGATAGATGTTGGATGGATGGATGATGGAGTGGATGATGGAGCGGATGGATGATGTATGGTGGATGGATGGTGGATGAATAGATGGATACTAGATGATGGATAGTGGATGGTGGATGGATGGTGGATGGATGGATGATGGAGTGGGTGATGGTGGATGGATGGTGGATGGATGGATGATGGAGCGGATGATGGTGGATGGATGATGGATGTTGGATGGGTGTTGGATGGATGGATGGATGATGGAGTGGATGATGGTGGATGGATGATGGATGTTGGATGGATGGTGGGTGAATGGATGGATACTAGATGATGGATGGTGGATGGTGGATGGATGTTGGATGGATGAATGAAGGAGTGGATGATGGTGGATGAATAGATGGATGCTAGATGATGGATGGTGGCTGGATGGATAGATGATGGAATAGATGGTGGCTGGATGGAGGGATGAGTGATCGATCGCCTATCTCCGGATGAACACACCAGGTGGAGATGGTGCTGTAGCCGAGCCTTTGCTGCGCAGGCCAGCCTGGCCCCACGGCCCTGTGGCAGGGGGGCCTTCTCTGGTCCCGTCTCCTCCCTGAGGATGGGGTGACCGCTCCCCAGCCTCCTAGGCGGCTCTCCGTGCCAGGGACACGGAAAGGCCCAGGCTGCGTGTCGCCGTCCGCGGGTGGACCGGGCGCAGCTGACCACCGGGTCCCTCCAGCCAGAGCCGGGCGAGCCTGGCAGCAGGCCTGCGGCCTCTGCGAGCCCAGCGGTGCCCGCCTGGCCCCGGGCCCCTGGGCCGAACCTCCTGCCCCGCAGCGGCGCCCCGCGGGGCCTCCTGCAGGACCACGCTGCCCGCCTCGTCCTTTCCTCCCTCCCCTGGAGACAGTGGATCTCGTCCACAGATCTGAGTCCACGCTTCGTTGGCTGGGTGTGGGGGAGCACTCAGCCCCCAAAGGGGCGGGGCTCCACCTCCCGGGGGGCCTCGGCCAGGGCCAGGCCTGGGCTCGGAGGGTGAACCCCATTCTGCTCCCACTGTGGTCGTGGCCTTCTGCTACCGTGCCGACCCCCACTTCCACACGACCCCATGTGCCGCCTGCCCTCTGACCCGGTCCCGTCGGTGCCCCCTGACCCCCCAGCTCCCCTGACCCCCACACGCCATACACCCCGTGACCCCCCTCAGCTCCCCTGACCCCCACACGTCGTGCACCCTGTGACCCCCATGCACCCCGTGACCCCCCTCAGCACCCCGTGACCCCCACCCCTTCACTTTGCTAAAGCTACGCTGGACCCTGGGGAGCTGCCTTGAGCTTGGGGCCCACAGTGGCCTCCCAGGAGGCCTGAAGGAGCTTCCGCTGCACCCCAAGTTGGTCTTCACCCCCTCCCCGACTCAGGAGCTCAGAGAAGCCAGGGACATCAGGCCCAGAGCTGCCGTGGGGAGCAGACCCGGGGGGCTGTGGCTCCCCCATCTCCCGCAGTGAGAGGGAAACACGGGGTCTCCTCGGTGGAGGTCAGTCCAGCCCCAGTACATGAGCTGCCAACAAGACAACAGCAGAGACGAGCCTTAAAATACTGACACAGGGGAAAAGAATCCAGACAAAGAGCCTAGCGTTTTCTAGCACTTTCTAGAAAGTTCCAACAGTGACAGACTCAGAACAGTGTTTGCCTAGGGGGTGAAGGTGGAGGTGGGGGGGCGTGGTATTTTCATGGGTGTATACTACCTCACCATTTGCTTGCCCGCCACGGAACATGGACCAGGGTCCCAGGGTCACGGGCCTGGCCTTTCTCCTGTGGGCAGGTGTGGCACTCCTGGCTCCTGACCCCGTCCTCAGGCCACAGAGACAAGCAGACGGGGGTGGGGGGGACCTCAGAGAATATTCTCCACTCGGGAGCAGGGACGCCCCGTGAGCCCGCTGGGTGGGGGCCTTGGGCTGAGCCTGGCTTGCAGAGAGGAGGCGGGCGGTGTGACCCCCCGAAAGTGCCACCCTGGAGGTGTTCTTCACCATCAACCCCATCGCCGTGCGGGGAGCTCCAGGCCCAGCCGGGGCCCGCGGGGCCGGCGCCCGCCAGCCCAGCACAGAGGGGCGCGAGCGCGGCCCAGCGCCGTGTCCGGTTCTCTGGGACCTTGGCAGCCCCTGCGTGCCCCGGCCGAGGGGACGGGGGACGGGGCGCGCCCCCCCCCCGCGTCCCTGGACGCCCGAGCCCGGGGCCCGCGCGCTGCCAGCCCTCGGTGGCCGGGGCCAGGCTGCCGGGCCCCCGCCGGGCACAGGCTGGGCCGCTTCTGGGCACGCGCCTTCCCCGAAGCCGGCACGGGAGGCGGCGGGACCCCCGTCCCGGAGCCTGCCCGGCCTCCGGGGCTGCGAGCTCGGTCCAGGCCGCATGCCCACCGCGCGGACCCAGCCACTGCCCGCCGTGCCGCCTGCCCCTCGGCCTCCTCTTCCCAGCCTGGCTCCTCCCAGACGGCCAGAAAGCCGCCATCCCACCGTGCGGTGCGGCGCGGTGCGGGCCTCGGGCTTCTTCCCGCTTCTCAGCGGCCATGGGGGGGAGGGGGGAGGGGGGAGGGAGGAGAGCCCCTAACCTCCACCGCCATGTGACTCTGCACCAAGTCACAGCACCCCCTGCTGGCCTGGCACAGAAGCCGCAGCTAGCCTCTGCTTCCTCTGCCTGTGTCCCCGCAGCAAGGGCGTCCTCAGCGTCACCCACCCTCGCCCATCATCACCACCGCCACCACCACCACCACATCACTACCACCACCATCACCACCATCACCATCTCCACCAGCACCATCACCACCGTCACCACCACCATCACCACCACCACCACCACCATCACCACCATCACCATCTCCACCAGCACCATCACCACCACCACCACCACCACCACCACCACCACCACCACCACCATCACCACCACCACCACCACCACCACCATCACCACCACCACCATCACCACCACCACCACCACCACCACCATCACCACCATCACCACCACCATCACCACCACCATCACCACCACCACCATCACCACCACCACCATCACCACCACCACCATCACCACCATCACCATCACCACCATCACCACCACCCACCATCACCACCACCACCATCACCACCACCATCACCACCACCACCATCACCACCACCACCACCACCACCACCATCACCACCATCACCACCACCACCACCACCACCATCACACCATCACCACCATCACCACCACCACCACCACCACCACCACCACCATCACCACCACCACCACCACCACCACCACCACCATCACCACCACCACCACCACCACCACCACCACCACCACCACCACCATCACCACCACCACCATCACCACCACCACCACCACCACCACCATCACCACCACCACCACCACCATCACCACCACCATCACCACCACCATCACCACCACCACCATCACCACCATCACCACCACCATCACCATCACCACCACCACCATCACCACCACCATCACCACCACCACCATCACCACCACCACCACCACCATCACCACCACCATCACCACCACCATCACCACCACCATCACCATCACCACCATCACCACCACCACCATCACCACCACCACCATCACCACCATCACCACCACCACCACCGCCACCCGCCACCCACCATCACCACCACCACCACCACCATCACCACCACCATCACCATCACCACCACCACCATCACCACCACCATCACCACCACCACCATCACCACCACCACCACCACCACCACCATCACCACCATCACCACCACCATCACCACCACCATCACCATCACCACCATCACCACCACCACCATCACCACCACCACCATCACCACCATCACCACCACCACCACCGCCACCGCCACCACCATCACCACCACCACCACCACCATCACCACCACCATCACCACCATCACCACCACCACCATCACCACCGCCACCACCACCACCACCGCCACCACCACCACCATCGCCACCGCCACCATCACCACCACTACCACATCACCACCATCACCACCACCACCATCACCACCACCACCACCACCACCACCATCACCACCATCACCACCACCATCACCACCACCATCACCATCACCACCATCACCACCACCACCATCACCACCACCACCATCACCACCACCATCACCACCATCACCACCACCATCACCATCACCACCACCACCACCACCACCACCACCATCACCACCATCACCACCACCACCACCGCCACCACCACCACCATCACCACCACCACCACCGCCACCACCACCACCATCACCACCACCACCATCACCACCACACCACCACCACCATCACCACCATCACCATCACCATCACCACCATCATCACCACCATCACTATCACCACCACCAACAACAACACCATCACCACCATCACCACCATCACCATCACTACCACCATCACCTCCACCACCATCACCATCACCACCACCAGCACCACCATCACCATCACCACCACCACCACCACCATCACCACCCCCTTCACCTGCGTCCCATTTGAGAGTCCTTCCACACTACACGGGGGGTCTTTTCAGAGGACAGGTGCCCGCAGGAAGTCATAGCTAGCGGACTGGGTGGGGGCCACATGACCTCAGGGAGAACCAGACGAAAACACGAGCTGAGCCCCACGGGCCCGGGCCTGCGCTTAGAGACAAGCAACGAAACACAGCTCCACAGACCCGAAGGACGGTTTGGGACGGCAGAAGCATCTAGAACCTGCAGGGGAGGCCCTGGAATAGGGAGAGAGAGGGGTTGAGGCTGACCACAGAGCACTACCCACGAAGCCAGAGTGCACCGGAAATACCAGGGCCATGCAGGGCTGGGGACCCCAGAGCTCCTCCCAACCGGAGCAGAGACACCCCACAAACGCAGTGCGTCCAGATGACACACCGCCTCGCCGTTTAATAAGACCTCGTCTGAAGAGGCCCTGGCCTCAGTCCCCAGCCTCACTCCCAGGAGGGAGGAGGTGCTCCTGCCCCGCCTCCCAGCGAGTGCTCCCCTTCCCGGCCCCAGCCCCAGCTGGAGGGGAGGGTGTGCTCTGCGGGTGCCAGCAGCTTTGCTGGGGATCGGGTCCTCGGGCCTTCCCCCTCCCGCCCCTCGCCTCCCTGCGGAATGCACTCTGTGGCCCAGCCTGAGTTCAGCACCGGAGGCGGCCCCCTTGGGTGCTGGGCACCCCGGGCTCTGAGTGGAGAAGGGGGGTGTGGGGGGGTGGCGGCTGTCCACGCTGCTCTGGGGAGCCCGGGGCCTGTTGGAAGGAGTCTGAGCAGGGCAGCTGGGGCGAGGTGAGGTGGGGCAGCAGCCATTGGACCCGTCGCCTCTGCAGGCACGGTCTGAATTGCTGGGGTGTTCCTTTGAGGCGCGAAGCCCCATTTTCCAGGTCTTCCAGGGTCTTAGGTAGTGAAGTGACGAACACAGGACAAATCAGGCAGCTGGGGGCCGTGATTCAAATGCAGCTCTCTCACGATGGCTTCCATTCATCTGTCCATCTGTCCGTCCACCCATCCGTCCACTCATCCATCCATCCATCCATCTCCCTCTCTGTCCACCCACCCATCCGCCCAACTGTACAAACACCCACCCACATACCTACTTAGCTCTTCTGTCACTTTGTAGGTAAGAAACGGACAGGACCAGTCACTGGGACCCCAAGACCTTTGGTTCTTGGCTTATGTTTATTAAACACCTTTGACCTTTCTCAGACCTTGCCTGGGTCATCATGAGGCCCCGTCTCTCCACTGCCATACACGCACGCGGAGAACGCCACCAGGGCCAGGACACTTGCTTTCCGGGTCTCTGGAGCCCAGGAAAAGAGGTACCTCTGTGTTGTTATTATTATTATTATTTTTAGAAATTATTTATTCAAGCATTTACAATTCTCACTTAAAACATAAAATCAGTGGCAAACAGGAAAAGCATGGCAAGAACACAAGCTGACTGACCGTACAGACATAATCCTTTGCTATTTGCTTTCAGATAACTGGGAGGAAAAGGGGAACCGTAAAAGTATTATTTGTCTCCAGCAAAACAAGGTCGAGTTGAGGTACCCTATTTAACAGATGTGACCTCAACCCAGGGAGGTCTCTGTGAATGAGCAGCGTGCTACCTGCTGTTCCTGTCCTTCCTTCCAAAGTAGATCTCTGCCTGATCATCAACTCGACCGTATTCTTTAATAGTGGTGAAGGTGATCACAGACACTCCCTAGGACTGGCTGTACTGGGGGCGTAAACCTGTTAGACCTTCAGGAGACACTCACAGCTTCCTGACGCAGCTCCTAGACCAGCTGAGAACCCCACAGTGGACTATGACAAGGGAAAGGATCACAGGGTGACCTGCCTTTCCAAATGACATTCGATTTCTCACCAACCCTCCTCAAGGCCCAGTGTAGGAATCATCTGCAAGTAGGTCAGCTACGGGATGGACCTGTGACGAGATGATACAGCCCAGCCCAGAAACAGCCAGGCAAGGTCTCCAAGGATTGGTGTCATTCTTATCTAAATGTTTTATAGATACATGGATTTCTAGATGGAAATCCATCCAGAAATGGGTAGATGGATGTGTGGGTTGATGGATGAATGGATGATAGATGGTGCGGATGGATGAATGAATGGATAATGGATGGATGGATGGATGGGTGGATGGGTGAGTGCGTGGACAGATGGATGAGGATAGATGATTGCTAGATGAGTGGATAAATGGGTGGGTGAGCAGGTGGGTGAGTGGATAGATGAATGGTTGGTAGATGGATGGATGGTGGATGGTTGGATGGAAGATGGATAATAGATGGTTAGTAGATGGGTGGAGGGGTGAGTAGATGGATGGGTGACATATGGATGGATGGTGGATGGTGGATGGTTGGATGGATGGATGGATGGGTGGGTGATTGGATGAAGAGATGGATAGATGAATGGTTGGTAGATGGATGGATGATGGGTAATAGATGGTTGGTAGATGGGTGTGGGGGGTGGGGGAGTAGATGGGTGGATGACATATGGATGGATGGTGGATGGTTGGGTGAATGATGGGTAAGTGGGTGGGATGAGTGAATAGTGGGTGAACAGGTGAATGGATGGATGAGTGAGTGGGTGTATGGGTGACAGATGGAGGGATGCTAGGTCTGGGACCCATGGGTGAATGGTGGATGGGTGGATGAGTAGTAAATGGGTGGATGAGGATGGGTCACTGGATGAGGATGGATGGGTAGATGAGGGGTGGGGGGGTGGATGAGGATGGGTCACTGGATGAGGATGGATGGGTAGATGAGGGGTGGGGGGTGGATGAGGATGGGTCACTGGATGAGGGTAGATGGGTAGATGAGGGGTGGGGGGTGGATGAGGATGGGTCACTGGATGAGGATGGATGGGTAGATGAGGGGTGGGGGGTGGATGAGGATGGGTCACTGGATGAGGGTAGATGGGTAGATGAGGGGTGGGGGGGTGGATGAGGATGGGTCACTGGATGAGGATGGATGGGTAGATGAGGGGTGGGGGGTGGATGAGGATGGGTCACTGGATGAGGATGGATGGGTAGATGAGGGGTGGGGGTGGATGAGGATGGGTCACTGGATGAGGATGGATGGGTAGATGAGGGGTGGGGGGTGGTGACTGGCTGAGTGACGGCACAGGCGTGATGGGTGGATGAGAAGATGGTGGATGGGTGGACAGTGATGTGGACAAGTCCCCACACCCTCCCATGTCCCAGATCACTAAGTTGCTTTTGTGACGCCCTCCGTGTGGTCCATGCAGGCCAGCTTCTTTGCTGGGTAGCTGGGGGGGGGGGTGGACAGAGGCCCTGGAGGCCCCCTCCTCCCATGAGCAGTCCTCCCCCCTCCTGGTAATTCCCCCACCCCCCATGACACTGGAGGGCTCAGGCTCTGGGCATCTCTTCCCAACCAAAGCCAGAGTCCCCACTCTCCCCCCCACTCCCAGATGCCGCCGCCCTCCCTCTCCCCAAATCCAGCCCCTCCCTCCGGCCAGCGCCGCCCCCCCCCCCCCCCCCCGCAGCTGTCCGCACTCACAAAGGCTGGCCTGTTCCGCGCGGCGAGCCAGCTGGAGCGAGACGCTTCCGTCCCGGGCTCCGCCGCCCCGAGCCGCGGGCAGCTGTCCGCCCGGGGTGCAGCCGGATCTGGAGCCTCCGCAGGCGGCGGGGCCCCTGCAGAGGCCGGAGCCGAACCCTCACCCCCCCGAGGCTCCCGTCTGCCCTCGGCGCCCCGGGGCCGGTGGGATTTGGGGTCCTGGCTGGGGTGTCCTCCTGGCACAGACTGAGGGACGGGGGCGGGGGGTTCCGTGGCAGGCATGTGGGCCCGGCCACCGGGGCCAGGACGGCCGGAGGACCGGCGAGAGGCGGCGGGGCTTTCCAAGCGGCAGCCCCGGGCAGCCCAGGCCATTGTCCCGCCGTGCGCCGCAGTGCCAGGGCCCCTGGGAGCCCGCGCGCCCCCGGCTCCGCCCGCACCCCCCCGGGCCGGGGTGCCCCCCAGCCCCCGCCCCCGCCCGGCCCCCGAGCCCGGTAGCACCCACTGCGCCCCGCTCAGCCCCCCTCCGGGGCTCTAACGACATCCTGGGAGAAACGGTTCTCGTGGAACTACAAGGAGGTTTTTTTCGCCCTATTCTCTTCCTCCCTAGGCGAGGCCTGTGTAATAACTTAATTAAATAAACAGAATTATAATTATCATGTTAATATTTCCTTTCTGGGGTACCGCTCACGCGGCTGGGAGGAACTTCCCTGGGGAACGTCTCCCTGCTTGGAGCTGGAGCCCGGCTTCCGGCGGCCCTCCCTCCCTCCCGGCCCTCCCTCCCAGCCCTCCCTCCCCGCCCTCCCGGCCCTCCCTCCCTCCCTCCCGGCCCTCCCTCCCTCCCGGCCCTCCCTCCCGGCCCTCCCTCCCGGCCTGCTTCTCCGGCCTGGGCCCAGCAGGCCCACGGGACCCCGGGGTGGGGGGTGGGTCAGAGGCCGGAGCACGCCTCCCTTCCCGCACCTGGACGGCACGCTCCAACCGCACGGTGGGAAGCGCCGGAAGCTTCCAGCCCCTCATTTCCTTCCTCCCCTGGCCGCCTTTGGAATGGTGGCCGCTTAACTCTCCCTAGGCGGGAAGAAGGGAGAGGAAGGGGGGCTCCCGGCAGAGGGGGGGGGGGCCTCCAGGCTGGAGGAATTTTGTCCCCTCCCTCCCCCAGCTGGGTAACCCAGCAGCATGGCTCCCATTTCCTCCCTGCAGGGGGGTGCTGGGGCTGCCCCCCCCCCCCCCGCATCCGCGGGAAGCGCTGCGCGTGGTAACGGCTCCTCACTGCACCGTGCCCGCGGCCTGCGTCCCAAAGCCAAGCCGGCCTCACGGAGCCGGCCGCCAGGCCCGGAACCCCGGCTGCTCGGGACTCCTCGTCCGGCTCTGTCACGGGGGTGACTGCAGGCCGTGCCACCTGATCCCCGAGGATTAGACACCCTCAAAGGGCGTGCACCACGGCCCCAGCGCACCAAGCCCAGCTGGACTCTCCCGTGAACCAGCGAATGCCAGAAGGGAAGGTGTGGCTCGAGTGCTAGCACGCCCGTGGCCAGTGAGAGAGCCAAGTGCGAGCACGAGGCCCCGAGTTCGAGCCCCGCTACGGACAGAAAAGTAAACCGATCTTTGAAAGCCAGCCTGAACTCAGAAGCAGCAGGGGGAAGACCCCCGGTGTGCTTCAGGGGCCACAGTGAGCTGCCGCCATGGCCTCCGCCCACAGATGGGGCAGGGTCCTCTCTCCTCCGCACCTCTCCCCCGGAGGGGGGTGCTCGCCCTGCCTGTGCAGTCTGCACATGCGCAGTAGACCCCCCCGGAGCTTTCTCTCTGGCCAAGTTTACACTACCAGCTCATCTGAGTCTGTAAATGACCAAGGTAAAAGGGCTCTTGTGGTCCTTGGCCCCAGTTTACAGATGAGGAAACCCACGTTCTTTTGGTCTCTGTTGGTTTTATCTGTGCCAGTCCTGGGGCTTGAGCCCTTGCATGCATTTTCACTCAGGGCTGGTGCTCTATTATTCGAGCCACAGCCCTGCTTCTACATTTTTGCTTGGTTGATTAGCATCGAGTCCCCTGGACTTTCCTGCACAAGCTGGTTTGGACCAGAATCCTTAGCTCTCAGCCTCCCGAGGAGCTGTGATTACAGGTGTGAGCCACCATGCCCAGCCAGAAGCGGTTACTTTAGCCAAGGCACCACGGCCTCCCATCTGATAAAACAGCAAATGCTCAGAGAGGCCACGCAGCAAATCCCTGCCACGAACAAACCCAGGCTTGCGGGGGCTCAGGCTTCTGTTCTCCGTTATGTTCCCCTCGAGTCCAGGCTCTCCACATCTTCCAGGCATAGTATGGACAAGTTCTTCGTGGGAAAAGGACACAAAAAGACGTTCTGCAGTGCAGAATTCCCGCAGGAGATGAATAAGGTCTTATCAAGGGACATGGTTGTTCTCGCCGAGCTGCCAGTCAACCAGGACCCGGCAGGGCTGTAATTTCTATCAAACTATAATTAGCTGAATTTCCTTTTGCAATCTTGGGACTCCGAATGGGGCACAGCCTGTCATTGGAGCGGGGGAATCATCACCATCATAACTTCTCATGCAAAACTGCGAGGAAGAGAAAGTCCTACGGCTCCTTTTGAGGTTTAAGGATGAATTGTTATTGCAAAAAAAAAAAAAAAAACCAGGGAAAAAATTAGTGGAATTTCAAATGCAAAATGAAGGCAGCCTTCCTGACCTTTGGGTTCACGGCGGGAGACTACAGCCAGGCTGTGGAGCCTGAATGGAGTCTGCCCATGGTCATCCTCATGGAGCGAGAGTCAGTGAACAGCCGGGGTAGGCTTGGCTCTCTCCAGGACCACGAGTGTTCTAGGCACACTGTGTACCCAGAAGCACATGCAGGATGGATGGACAGATGGGTAAATGGATGGCAGATGGATGATGGATGATGAACAGATGGATGGTGGATGGACGGATGGGTGGATGGACGGTGGACGGATGGTTGGTAGGTGAGTGACGGATGGTGGATGGATGGATGGGTAGATGGGTGGATAGACAGATGACAGATAGGTGGATGGATATGGATGGATGGATGATGAAGGATGATGGATGGATGGATGATGGAAGGACGATGGATGGATGGATGAATGGATGGATGGATGATGGAAGGACAGTGGACGGATGGTTGGTAGATGAGCGACGGATGGTGGATGGATGGATGGATGGGTAGATGGGTGGGTAGACAGATGATGGATGGGTGGATGGATGGATGGATGATGGAAGGACGGTGGACGGACGGTTGGTAGGTGAGTGACGGATGGTGGATGGATGGATGGATGGGTAGATGGGTGGATAGACAGATGATGGATGGGTGGATAGATGATGGATGGATGGATGATGGAAGGACGGTGGATGGACGGTTGGTAGGTGAGTGACGGGTGGTGGATGGAGGGCAGATGATGGATAAAGGGTGGATGGCGGGTGGGTAGATGGATGGATGGAGCAAGGACGTGGCATTCTCCTCACTCACTGGAGCCTCTGACCATCGGTCTCTCCATGTGGAAGGCTCGCTCTTGGCCTGCTGGGCAGCTGTGACTCCCCTCGACACCTCCCCTCCAGTGAGCCCCCTTGGATTCCTCTCCCCAGGTTGGCTTCTCGGTCTGAAGGTCTCAGGCTTCGTGTGGATTTCTCCCCGTCAGACGGCCTCTGGAAAGGACCTTACCTGTCCATCTCCTGTCCCCAGAGCCAAGGACCATCACGAAGCGGTCATCACAGCGATGAGCTACGCACGGCCCCCAGCGTCCCACCCCACTTCCTTCTTAACCCAAAGCCTGAGCAGTCCCTGGTCCTCAGCCCCCTGTTCTGCTTCTGGAGTACCCAGTCCTCTAAAGGCCCCGGATGGGGGGGCAGGGGGAGGAAGAGGGGGGCTGCTACAGTTCCCGTGGGAGCACAGAGGCTTGGAATCATCACACCAGGACCCGCAGGGCCGCCCAGGAAACCTGCTCCACTCACCCACACTCCAGCCTCCACCTGAGACCAAGACCCTGGCCCCACGCAGGCCCCTCAGGACAAGAGCCCTGCCAGCCCCCCACCTCCTCTCGCCCACCTTCACATTGGCTCCAGTCCTCGTCTCCCCCCGGAGCGGGCAACGGGTGCTTGCACAATGCCTGCAAGAGGTGAATGAAGTCTTTTCAAGGAGCCCAGAGACCTGAGGACAGGGCTGGCGTTTGTCTGTCCGTGTCCACAACCAGGAAGGTCGGCAAGGCCTGTGAAGGAGGCAGAGGCGGAGGAGGCCGTGCAGGGCTGTGGACCTCCCGAGGCCAGGGCTCAGGCCCCAGCAGATTCAGGGGGCCCAAGGCAGGGGCCTCCTGGACATGCAGCCCATCAGCCTCGGCCCTGCCTGTGCCCAGAGTGCCAGGCTCTCACCCTAAGGCTGCTCCCTGCCCACCCAGGGATCCCAGCACGGGGTCCTGACATGCCCCACGTTGCCACCTCCAGCCTACAGTGGGTTTCCCATAGAGGCTGTCACAGGCCCCAGGACCTGCCAGAGGGGACCCCCAAGACGACAGCAGGGGTCACCTCAAGACCTAGGGTGGAGAGAGAGGCAGCACCCCACTTCAGCCCAAATCTACACAAGGACACGGGTGACCAACCCCACTGCACACATCTCGGAAGCAGCAGGGATGGGGGACAAGCCAAGGCTGCCCCACCAGAGCTGGTTTTGTGCACACTGTGCAGTCAGGGCCCACTGTGGGCAGAGCCCGGGAGGGGACAGGGGGTCCCTTTCCCCATCTCCTAGGAGCATCTCAATGAAGTGAGGGTGAGGGGCAGGTGCCCCAAGTCTCAGAGCAGCAGCTGAGGGGTCTCACAGAGGCAGGAGGACCAGTGGGCGTCCACCCCGCCCAGCAGGCCATGCGGTCAGGTCTCCTTGCTCACTGGGGCTCCAGGGCCTGAGTCCTTTGCCTGTCCAGCTGTGTCCCCACAGCCTTGGCCACAGCCAGGGGATTCCAGGGAGATGCTCCGGACACGGCGCGGATGCAGGAATGTGTGCGAGGAAGTGACTCATGGTGACTCAGCCTGGAGCCTGCCAGGGCCACTGGGCAGCCATCTGCAGCCCAGCAGCCCCTCCACGCACCTCCCTCCACGCGCCTCCCTCCATGTGCCTCCCGGCACAGCCTGAACCCCTCCCAGGACCCCTCTCTTGGGCTGGCTTTGAGCTTAGACATTTGCAAAGCAATGGGAAGACAGCGCGCGGCAGGTGCTGGACTGGCCCAGCGGAGGAGCAGGAAGGAAGCGGCGGCAGGAGGCGGGGTGCCTTCTCCTTCTCCCACGGTGCCCAAGTCCCTGTCTGCCTTCCTTAGAAACCCCTCACATCCTGCCATGTTCCTGGCAGGGAAACTGAGGCCTGGAGGCGAGAGGATGGACCACAGCTGAGAAGCCAATAACGCTGACTAGAGAAAAGCATTCCATCCAGCTCCTAGCCTGAGCCACGAAGAGTCCAGTTGGAACAGACTATAGACCACACATGCCACAATTCTACTCACAGGTCTCACTGGCTCCACCAAGATGTCTTCCGGAATAATCTCACACTGCCACGTCCCCTGCCTGACATAGCCCCTGGTGCTTATTGCACTGTCTACCGTCCATCCATCATCCATCCATTCATCATTCACCTCCCGTTCATCCATTAATCCACCATCCATCCACTTATCTATCCAGCCATTATCTACCCAGCCATCTACCTACCCGCCCATCCATCTGTCAATCAAGTTATCATCCATGCACCTATCATCCACCCATCCATCCATCTGTTTATCATCCATCTATTCATGCATCCATCTATCAATTCATCCATTTATCATTCACCTCCCATTCAGCCATTAATCATCCATCCACCTATCCATCCACCCACCATCTACTCCTCCATCTACTTATCCACCTATCCATCCATCCATCCATCCATCCATTTACCATCCATCCACTTATTCATCCATCACCCACATACCCATTCATCCATCATCCATTCATCCACCCACCTACCCATCCACCCATCATCTACCCATCCCTTCACCCACTCACCCATCCGTCTATCCATCCACCCACTATTCATTCATCCATCATTCGTTCACCCATCATCAGTCCATCCACCCTCCATCCGTTCGCCCATCCATCATCTAGCCGTCTGCCCATCCATCTACCAATTCATAGTTCATCTGGCCTCTCACCTACCATCCATCCACCACCCATCTACCAATTCAGAACTCATCTATCCACTTGCTTATCTACCCATCCATGTGTCCATCAATCCATCCACCCATCTCCCCTCTCATCAACGCCCCATAGACCATCCACACATTTGTTGATCCGTGTATCTTTCCACACGTCCACCTGGCCCCGCCTCCGGTCATGTACTAGTGGCATGCTGAATCTCAGTGAGGCAGCTAGTCCTGCAGTATTTTCCAGCGCGCAGTCTTCCACACGCTCCTGCCTCCTCTGCAGCCATCCAGCCCTGATGCCAGCCAACCCCAGTGACTCAGACACGCATGGCCCATGACATTCCAGAGCTCAGAGTCTCCAGGGACAGATAGGATCTGCACTCAGGAAACTCTGATCCAATCGGAGCCACCCCCTGCTTCCCTTCCCTCTCTCCCCTCTCCATCTGGGGGGGAGGTGCGCTCCCCCACTCCTGTGCTGGTCTCCACCCCTCATTTGTAAGGAGGGCAGGCCCCAACCCCCTTCCTCCCACAGCTGGCCCCGTAAGGGGACCATTGCCACTGGAAGGTGCCTGCTGGGCAGCGCTTGTGCTGAGTACTCTCCTCGTGCTTCTGGAACATTCTGTGGTCCTTGGCTTCAGGGTTTAATTAATTCTGGACCAGCCCAGTGCTTTGAGATCCTGGAATATGAGGGAATTCCAGAGGGCAGCTAGCCTCATAAAACCCTAATTGGCGGTGTTCTTCCTGAGATGTGTTATAATCGGTGAGTACCCGGCCATGTGCGCTCCATGGTGGGGTGGAGTCTGCAGCTTCCAAGCCGACCTGGAGGGGATGGGGTGGGGGGGGGATGGAGGCCACTCTGAACAGACGAGCCTCAGTTTCCTCAGCTGCGGAAGCAGAGAGCATGGGCATGCGTGGGGGTGGAAGGAGGCGGGGACTCTGCGCGTAGCTCCTGGGCTGGGACAGAGGCTGAGGTCAGCGGGGGAGGTCGAGGCACACCGGTCGCGTGGCACCACAGACCAGAGACTCTGCCCGCCCCTCCACATCCCGCCAGTTGCTCTGGGCATCCACCCCACCTCCATTTTCTCCGTCTGATTGTCATGAAGCAGGAAGGAGCCGCTGACATTTGTCCCCACACACAATGGCCGGGGGTCAGCGACAGCTGGAAACGTGCAAACGCAGTGGGGGATGGGTGTGGCCAGGGGCTGAGCTGGCGGCCCTCGGGGTCATCTTTAAAAACAAACAAACAAACACACAAAAAAACCTTCCTTCTTTATTGTCAAAGTGTGGTACAGAGGGGTCACAGATTCATATGTAAGGCAGTGAGTACATTTCTTGTTCAACTTGTGACCTCCTCCCTTCCCTCTCCCCCCTAAGAATTATGCCATTGGTTTACAACCAAATGGTTTTGTAAGTATTGCTTTGGGAGTTGTTTGTCTTTTTATCCTTTTCTTTTTTTTTTTTTCCAGTCCTGGGCCTTGAACTCAGGGCCTGAGCACTGTCCCTGGCTTCTTTTTGCTCAAGGCTAGCACTCTGCCACCTGAGCCACTTCTGGCCGTTTTCTATATATGTGGTGCTGGGGAATCGAACCCAGGGCTTCATGTATACGAGGCGAGCACTCTTGCCACTAGGCCACATCCCCAGCCCTGTCTTTTATCCTTGGTCCCTCGGTTTTGATATTCCTTTCCCTTCCCCAGTACCCGAGGTACTCAGATGAGATACAGTGGTAGTGGGGGTACAGCCACAGGAAGGGACACAAGAGAAACTGAACAGGCTCATCTTTGTGGGTTTTCCTTCTGGTGGAGCTGGGTTGGGGGTGGGGGTTCCTTGTGGTCCCCAGGGCAGCCTCATAGCTTGGAACTCCACGGCTGAAGGGCTGGCCTGGTCTCCCTGCCAGGTCCCTTGTCCAGGTACCCCCATCCCTTCATTAGTCCATAGAAGATTCCAGAAGGCAGCCCTGAAGCAAGCCAACCAAGCCTGTGCCAAGCCTTTGGTCCACAGCCATCGTCAAGCAAATGTGCACAGCATCCTCTAGGCCCTGCCCTGGTCCAGCGGGGCCACCTCCCCCCTGCCCTGCCCCGCCCCTGTCCTGACCCGCCCTGCCCCCACCCTGCCCCTCCCCACCAGCGCCTCGCCCCGCCCCACCAGCGCACCGCCCTGCCCCACCCTGCCTCCGCCCCGCCCCACCTCCGCCCCGCCCCGCCCCGCCCCGCCCTGCCCCGCCCCACCAGCGCCCCGCCCCGCCCCTCCCCGCCTCCGCCCCGCCCCAGCCCAGCTCTCCTCACCATGGCGGTACCAGGCCCTGATGCACCGAGTTCCGACCTGCACCCGAGCCTTGCGCACACGGACCCTCTGCCCCAGCCCCCTCCCCCCTGTGTCACCCCAGGCCTGGTCCCCGTTGCCACCGAGCCTGGGACCCAGTGCCCCGGCCCGGGGAGCCGGCCTTGCTTTCTGGGCCTCTCCGGCGGGGCCCTTGGCACTTAACTCTCAGCACCTGTGTCCTGCTCAGCAGCCCTGGATGCTGGGGTCCCCTGGCATCGTGGGTGCCCCCGAGAACCAGCGGGAGGCCGGGAGAGCGAAGGCTGAGTGCGGGGTGAGTGGGGGGCCCGGAGACAGCGGAGAAACCACCTGGGGAGCTGGGGAGGGGCCCCGGCGTGGCGCCCCAGGGCCCCGGGGTCCTCTCCCTGCGTATCCTGCCCTCCCTCCAGCCCCCCCATGGGGAAGCCGGGGCCACTTAGACGGGTGCTGCCACCTCGGCCCCGGGGGAGCCGGGCCTGGGCCCGTGAGGCGCAGAGGGCCACCGTCCTCGCCACCCAGCGGGGTGGCAGCCCCCGGGAGGGGGGGACCCTGACCAGGTGCAGACGCAAGCCCGGGCCCCCCTGAGCCCCGTGGGCGCCCGCCCCAACACCCCGACACTTGAATCCCCGCCCTGGGCCCGGCCTGCCGGCTGCAGCGGGTGAAATCACAGCTCAGCTTCCTGCCGGCCTCGCCCTGCCGGCCTGGCACCCGGTCACCCCCCTCGGTCACCCCCGGAAGACGGCAAAGGGAACCTCGAATCGAAAGTGTGAGTCACCGGGAGGCGGGGGGGGGGGGCGGCCGCATTCCGCTGCTCGGCGCCCGGCCTGGAGCCCGGCGGCCAGGCCCTGCCCCCCCCAGCGCCCCGGGCCCAGCAGTGTCCCCTGCAACACGGCCTGGCCCTGTCCTCTGCCCCCCCCGCCCCGTGGGGGGCTGGGAGGGGCCCCTGCCGCCACCCCCATTTATTTCTCCTCAAGTGCACGGGGCGCTGGTGGCTGGTGGGAGACTGAGCTCTGAGGATTGTGGTTCAAAGCCATCCTGGACAGGAAAGTCGGTGAGACTCTCATCTCCAATGAACCACCCCAAAGCCACAGATAGTGCCGTGGCTCAAGTGGTAGAGCACCGGCCTTGAGCAAAACAGTTTTAGGGACAGTGTCCAGGCTCGGAGCTCAAGTGCCAGGACCAAGGTACACGCGCGCGCACGCACGCGCACACACACCCCTACCACGAGCCGGGCCCTCGGCGGCTGACTGTGTGCAGGGGCGTGGGTGACGGGGCAGGAGCCCCGGGAGGGGGAGCCTTGGGGCCCCCGTGCCGAGATGCCGGGAAAGCCCCAGGGGACCCGCACAGGGTGACTGAGACCCAGGAGCGAGGGCCGGAGGACAGGGAGGACGTGGGATCGCAGCCGCCCTCCTGGGCCGCAGCGGGGCAGGGCCTCGGTGCCCGCAGGACCCCCGCGTCCATCCTGTCGCCCGGTCCCTGGGGGCCCTGAGCAGCTCGCCGCTGTCTCTTTAAAGAGACCTGAATAGGAGCTCAGAACGCGAGTGACTCATGGTGGAAGGGGGTGTCACCGGGCTGGCCTGCGGCCAGAGGAAGCGGGGTGACCGCAGCTGCCTGTGTGTGCTGCTTTGCAGGGCAAAACCACAAAACCCCGTTTGAAATTCCCCCGCCGAGCAACTTGTGCATGAGGCTACCCCTCATAAAAGGGGCATTGAGGGCCCACCCGAGCCCGGGGGCCAGGCCTGCTCCGGGGGCCAGCTGACGGTGATGTCACCTTCCGCTGGGAGACCCCCCCACGCCCCCCCACCTTTGGGTTGATTAAGGGCTTAAAAAAATGCACCAGGAAATTCAAGTGGGAGCCAGAACGGAAGCCCTCACTTTATTTATAGTTGATAACTTGTGTCCGGCTTACTGTGCAGCAAGCAGGCCTAGTGGGAGGATAAAGAACACAAAGGAGATGACAGAAATGTCCACCCCTGGGCTCCTGCAGAGGCCCCGACGAGCCTGGAGCTCCACGCTGAGCTCCCCGGCAGCCAAGGCGAGAAGGGCTACGCGGTATACACGCGCAGAGCGGTGCTGGAGGCTGCGTTCCACTGCGCTGTGACACCCGGAACCTTTCTCCTCGGAGAATGGACAGAGCGTGCCACGTAGCCCGCACTGTGTCCAGCAGGACCTGGGCGCACGTCAGCGTCAAAGGCCCGGCAGCGAGACGGCCAGCAAGCAGCCTGCTCTCCTCGCCCGCGTGCAGGGCAGACATCACTAATAGATGGCAGCACATGGGAGGTGGGGGAGGAGGGGAGAAGCCGGCAGGGAAGGAGGGATGTGGACAGAAGCAAGTCACTGAGCTGCTTCAGGTCCCAGTCTCTCCCCCATGAAGGGTGCAGGAAGTCCTTGGGAGGAGAGGCCCAGGGTGAGGAGGACCGCAGTGTCGCCACCCACCCGCGTGGGGCCCGGGAGGAGGCCTCACTTCAGATGTGAAGTGAGCCCGTCCTGCCCGCCAGTCCTCCACCCCCACCCCCCGGGTTAGTGCCCTGCAGTGCCCGTGGGCCACGGGGCTGGGGTGTCGGCCAGCACTGTCCCCCGTGGCCAGGTGCTGGCCAGTCCTCTCCAAGTGCTCGCCAACCACGGCCTTCACCCAGGGCGGTGTGATTTCCTCCTGGAGTCACAAGCGGCCTCCAGGGGCGCGTCTGTGGCCGCCTGGCGTGGCCAGCCTTCTCTCTCCTGGCCAAGACCCTGCCACCGGCTGGACGCCCTCCCTCCCCTCTCCTCCAAGGCGGCCGCCCGCTTGCTACGATGGTGTCACTGTGCTCTGCTGCCTGGTGGCTGTCCCCAAGGAGACCCCAGCCCCGGCCCGGGGGAGACACGGGCTCCCCCCCCACCGCGGCTCGGCGGCAGGCGGGGAGCCGAGGAGGTGCTGATTCCTCAGTCTAGGGGACCCCCACTGTGGGGGGGAGGCGTCCTGAGCCAGCCTGGACCCCCGGCTTCCCGCTTCATCCGGTGCCGGCTCTCAAGCTCACCTTCCCAGGCAAGGGGTGGCTTTGTGCAGCGGTCAACAGAAAGCGAGTACTGGAGGGCGGGGCCACCCTGGGGGTGGGGCTTTGTGGGGCGGGGCTTTCCACAGACGCGGCCACCCGATTGGTGGGCTGCGGTGTGGGTGGGGCATCTTGTGGGTGGAGCCGCCTGGTGGCTGGAGCTTTCTTCCACAGCCAAGTTCCCTCCTCTGGATTGAAGGCCAGGGCAGAGCCAGCGAATAAATGCGTCCAACCTCAAGTTTTGCCCTGGGTGAGTCCGGGGCTGGGCTCCCCAGAGTCCCACCTGGGGGCCCTACACCAGCGATCTGGGGTCCCCCAAGGGCATCCTTCATGCCAGGCCCTCTAGCCGCTGGTTCCCAGCAGCCTGGGCTCCTCCCAGCCCAGGTGAGGGGCGGTCGCGGGAAGGGGTCTCCCAGGCCTCTCGCTGGCCTCCGGGCGCACTGAATGACGGCAGGTTGTTCCAGTCTTGCGCTCCCTTCCATGCGGGGAAAGCTCCCCGCCTCTCTGCTCTCCCCGCCCCCCAATCTCTCCAGGCACTAGGAGGCACCCCACGACACTGCAGCCCAGGGCGGACAGAGGGCTGGGCGGAAGCGGGGAGCAGCCAGGGGCTGAGCTCAGGCAGTGCCCACGGCCAAAGATGGGGCTGCGGCCCAGAGCTGCCCCCACCCCCGGGCCTCGCGGGCCTCGCGGGCCCTGGCCCTGAGGGCTGGGGACCCCACACGTGTCCCTTTAAGGCTTCTCCCAGATGCCGGTGGCAGAGGAGAGCCCCGTGATGGCCCGGGCTGGAAGAACACGTCGTGGGGATGGGCATCAGATGGGTTTGGGGAGACGGGGGGCCCAGCCCCCACAGCGGAGGCGTGACCCCGCGTGCGGGTCTCGCTGTCCTGGGGGTGCCTGGGGCGTCCGTGGTGCCCCGAAGATCTGCCTTAGATTCCTGCCCCCCTGCCCCTCCCCTGCCCTGTGAGGCTGCGCCCCAGGCCCCTACCTCCCAGACCTACCAGAACCTTCCCCGGCCCCTCCCATCCCCCCACCCCTCGCGCCGCCTCCGGGCTGTGCGCCGTGCAGGGCAGGCCCCCAGTCACCCCGCCAGGGCCGATCCTGACGACCCAGCATGCTCTGCTGCGGCCACGAGGGATGAAGGCCCACGGGAGAGACGCGCCTGTGTGAGCCCGGGCGGCGGGCGGCGGGCCTGGCTGCCCACCTCGGGGCTCCCCACCTCCGGGCTCCTCTGCAGGCCCCTTCTGCGGAGCACATGGGGGGGAGGGGGGTGCCAGGCCTGGCCGCTCGCGCCTGGGTCTGTGCCAACATTCCACAGTCCCACAGACTTCCCACGCCGCCCGCCCCGCCCTCCCTCTCCTCTGGGCTAACGTCTGCCCCCGGCACCCTCCCGACGCCCTTTATGCAGCCAGCATCCATGCGTTCCGAGGAGGAGGAGGAGGAGGAGGAGGAGGAAGAGAGTAAACTGCAGGAGGAAAAGATGGGAGGGTCCGAGTGTGAATCCAGCCTGAACCGAAGTCGGCAAGCCCCCCCCCCCCGCCGCCCCTGCAGCTCAACACACCAGCCAGCTGTGGTAATCCCAGCGACATAGGGTGGAGGCATAGGTAAGAGATCACAGTATACGGCCAATTCGGGGCAAATAATAAGCAAAACACTGGGGACGTGGTTCACGTGGTAGATTCTTTGGTCAGCAAGCGTGAGGCTCTGGGTTCCAACCTGAGTACCACAAAAGGAGGCCAGGAACTGGCGGCTCACGCCTTGGATCCTAACCGGCCAGGAGGCTGAGTCTGACGATGGAAGTTCCAAGCCAGCCAGGACGGGAAAGTCAATCGGACTCTCGTCTCCAATTAACCAGCAAAGCAAGCTGCAAGCCGAGATGTGGCCCCAGCGGTGGCACACACACAGACTCGGGCTAAACCGCCACGCAAGAGCACGAGACCCAGCGTTCGAGCCCCAGTACCAGCCCAAAATACGCGGGTAGAAGAAGGACGGGGGGGAGGATGGGGGCAGGGAGAGAGGGAGGAGACAGCGTCGCTCTTGTGTCCGGGATCGAGGGTAAACTGAGCCAGGCCTGGGACACGCGGTGGAGCAGGGGCCCCGGTGTGCCGAGCCACCTCCCTGTGCCCAGGGGGGGACGGACTCTACCGGGAGGCGAGGCTCGGAAAGCCAGGTGGGGCGACGCCTGCCCGCAACCCCAGCACTCGGGAGGCAGAGGCAGGAGAATCAAGAAGCCAGGACGCGGACAATGGCCGGAAGGGCGCTCCGAGCACAGGGCACTTCCGGTGCAAAGGCCCCGGGGCGGGAAGGGGTGGGCGGCCGGGAAGCTGTGTCCGGCATCCACCGCGGGGGGGGGGGGGGGGGGGGGTGGGGCGCCGGCTCCCAGGACTTCGAAGGCTCTCTGGCAGACGGGTGGAGGGAGGCGAGGGCGGAGGGGAGGGCAGAGGCGGAGGAAACACCGTCTCCAGGGAAGGGGCAACTGGACTTGAGGGACATCAAGAAGAGACGATGGACCTCCGTCGGCGCAGGACCAGGGCTGACCAGCTGGTGAACCGTGGGAATTTCCCGGAGGATGGCCGTGGATGGCAAACGTGTGGAGTTCAGAGGGGTGAGCAGAGTGTGAAAACAGGGGTGCTGGCGGGCCCCGCCCTCCCCGAAGCCCCGCCCCAGGGTGGTATGGCCACGCCCCCGGAGCCCCCAGCATTATCTGACCACGCCCCTCCCCGAAGCCCCGCCCCGGGTGGTATGGCCACGCCCTCCGGAGCCCCACTCATTCAGGATCTGGCCACGCCCCTCCCCGAAGCCCCACCCCAGGGTGGTATGGCCACGCCCCCGGAGCCCCCAGCATTATCTGACCACGCCCCTCCCCGAAGCCCCGCCCCAGGGCGGTATGGCCACGCCCTCCGGAGCCCCACTCATTCAGGATCTGGCCACGCCCTTCCCCGGAGCCCCGCCCCAGGGCGGTATGGCCACGCCCTCCGGAGCCCCACTCATTCAGGATCTGGCCACGCCCCTCCACGGAGCCCCACCCCATGAACCCAGGAAGGGGGGCAAGGCCACCCCGGTTTAATCCAGGCCATCTCCCCAAGGCCCACAGCCCAGGACCCGATGCCAGGTGACCAACTGGATGCCACACGGCCAGCCCGCGGGCACAGAGCCAGCACTCCTGACCCTGACCAGTGTCACTTCCTCACTGGCCTCAGGGGACAGCGGGGCGCGGGAAGCCACCAGAGCAGTGCTTGTGCGCATCTGAAATTACACCTCGAGTCAAGGGAATTCGCACCCCCTGTTCCCCGGCTCCCGCGGTTGCCCCGCATTCCTGACCCGGACAGGTCGGCAAGGCCCCGGGTCCCCGGGGACGGCCCCCCAGGACCTGTGGAATGTGTGGCCCTGGCCTTATCTCGGAGAGAGGCGGTAATTAAAGTATTCTGTGGCCACGCTGAAATGACAGCGATGCCCGCCACCTCGGCCCCCCACTGCGTGGCAGAAGGGGTCAGGCCTTGGGCGGGAAGAGGAGCCCTGTCCGTTCGAGCCTGCGTGGGGAGAAACCGGGGCCTGTGTCCCCCATGACCTCGTCATTCATTTCTACCCGACCTACCTCTTGAGTCCGTTTCCCTGGGTGTCCAGGTCCGTGGGAGGGGCTGGGAAGAGCGGGTACACGCCACCCTGAGCTGCCCCCCTGCTGCCACCCTGAGCTGCCACCCTGAGCTGCCCCGGGCCACTGTGCGTGCGGGAAGGCAGCCAGTCCCTACGGAGCACCCCGGGGTGCAGGGGGAGCCAGTGCCCATCTGACCAGCCGCGTGCAACACGGACCACGCCCACCATCGGGGTCCTCCAACAGCACGCGTGCAACACGGACCACGCCCACCATCGGGGTCCTCCAACAGCACGCGTGTGACACGGACCACGCACGCCATCGGGGTCCTCCAACAGGACGCGTGCGACACGGACCACGCACACCATCGGGGTCCTCCAACAGCACGTGTGTGACACGGGCCACGCACACCAACAGGGTCCTCCAACAGGAAGTGTGTGACACGGGCCACGCACACCAACAGGGTCCTCCAACAGCACGCGTGTGACACGGACCGCGCACCGCCATCGGGGTCCTCCGACAGCACGCGTGTGACACGGACCGCGCACGCCATCGGGGTCCTCCGACAGGAAGTGTGTGACACGGACCGCGCACGCCATCGGGGTCCTCCGACAGGAAGTGTGTGACACGGACCGCGCACGCCATCGGGGTCCTCCGACAGCACGCGTGTGACAGGGACCGCGCACACCATCAGGGTCCTCCAACAGCACGCGTGTGACACGGACCGCGCACGCCATCGGGGTCCTCCGACAGGAAGTGTGTGACACGGACCGCGCACGCCATCGGGGTCCTCCGACAGGAAGTGTGTGACACGGACCGCGCACGCCATCGGGGTCCTCCGACAGCACGCGTGTGACAGGGACCGCGCACACCATCAGGGTCCTCCAACAGCACGCATGTGACAGGGACCGCGCACACCATCAGGGTCCTCCAACAGCACGCATGTGACACGCCATCAGGGTCCTCCGACAGGAAGTGTGTGACATGGACCACACACGCCATCAGGGTCCTCCGACAGGAAGTGTGTGACAAGGACCGCGCACGCCATCGGGGTCCCTCCGACAGCTTGCGTGCGACACGGACCGCGCACGCCATCGGGGTCCTCCGACAGCACGCGTGCGACACGGACCGCGCACGCCATCGGGGTCCTCCGACAGCACGCGTGTGACACGGACCGCGCACGCCGTCGGGGTCCTCTGACAGCACGCGTGTGACACGGACCGCGCACGCCATCGGGGTCCTCCGACAGCACGCGGGACCGGGCGCCGTGGGGAGGCGGACTGTGAGGCGGTGTTGAGTGGAGGCTGAGCTCAGCTGGGAGGGTGGGAAGGTTCCGGGTGGGGTCGGTGGCGACGGGCAGGCCCGCACCTGACCATGGCTGAGGGGGTCACACGATGCCACCCGTACCCCACCACCACACCGATGTGAAACCGGCAGCCGCCCACTTCGTCAGGCCGGACCGCAGCGACTGAACCCCACGCCGTGTGGGTCGGGGTCCCGGGGCCTGTGTCGAGGGGTCCCCGGCTGGGTCGGGGTCCCGGGGCCTGTGTCGAGGGGTCCCGGCTGGGGCGGTGGCCGCGGCCCTGTGGCTCAGTCGCCCGCAGCAAGGCCTGACGGACGCCTCAGAAGCCGGGCGCCCCCCCCCGCCCCCCATCGCCCTGGGTTCTCTGCACGGCTTTCTCGAGAGTGTAACCCCGGGGTGGGGGGGGCCTCGCTTCCCTGCCCCGGAGGACGAGGCGCGGGACGGACGGGTGGGTGCCGGGGAAATGGCGAGGAGCGGAGCGGGTTGAGCGGGGGAGCCGCGGAAGCCGCGCAGGCGAGGGCTGGCGAATCGGGGGGGGGGGGGCGGCGTCTGGGTAGACGGGCGGGTGGACAGGTCCAGAAGGGCCGGGGAATCGACGCAGGCACCGGGCTACTCTGTGCTCAGGGCCAAGAACCGGGCTGCTGACTACAGTCTGACTTCTGCTTCCTCAACCACCAGCAGGAAGGGCGGGGGGACTGGCCTTCCAGCACCTTCCCCAGAGGTGGGTTCAAGAGCCCTCTCGCCCATTTCACAGAGGGAGTCCTGGAGGGCGAGCTGGGCCAGAGGCTGGCCCCGAGAGGTCAGCGCCTTCTGGGACAGCTGCTACCAGAAACCTGCGGGGGCCAAGCTGAGGCCCAGGGCTCCGGCCCTTGTCCCTTCTCCTCGGTTCTCCTTTGGCCCCCGTGGCCGATTCCTGCCCTGGGCGGCCTGGTCATCGCCAGCCTCAGCGGAGGCCGAGGGGAAGGAGCCACAGAGGCCGGAGAAGAGCCAGGCCGTGGAGGAGGCGGACCCTGCGACACAGCGGCATGTCCATCTCCAGGAGCACCCCCAAATCCAGAGGCCCAGGAGCCCTCACAGCTCCTGGGGTGACACCCAGTGTCCAGCACAGGGCAAGCGCCTCCACGCAGCGGCTCTGGCCGGCCGCCGTGCTGGGGACGGCAGGGACGCGGCTTGCGCTTGGGAGCTTGGGAGCCCTGCATGCAGTCGGTGCTCAATTACTGCCGCCTGGAGGAGGGACTATGTGACTGCGAACCTGCACACAGTCGGCACCTCGGCAGCCAGTAGGTCTGCTCAGGGGCTACACGGCCAGGCTCGGGAGCCCCGAGGAGCGGAGCGCAGCCCTTCCGCCGGCTGTGTGACCCGAGGCGAGTGGCCCGCCGCTCTGGGCGTCGGGTTTCTGTCCCGCGGAGCGGCGCTGGGTGGGGCGGGGAAGGACGGGGCGAGTCGGAGCTCGCAGGCCTGGAGGAGCAGAGTCCGCGCGGGGCAGGTGCAGCCCGGAGGAGGGCTGGGCGGCTCACCTGCCAGCCAGGCCCGCCCTCCCCAGCGCCCGCCCCGGGCCAGGGAGCGTGGGAACTTCCTACTGCCGTGTTTGCCTTGGGCAGCTCGGGAGGGGCCCCTGCCAGGGCACCCGGCGTGAAAGGGCGAGATTGTTCCCGCGACCTTTGCTTTCCTGGCCCGAGGTGCTGGGGCCCCGAGACGGAGCCCCCCCCCCCAGCACCCCTCCCCCAAGTGCTGGAGGCCAGGCAGCTGAGACCCCCCCCCTCCCCAAGGGGCACCCGGTGCGGTGCCCCACTCAAACTCAGCTCAGCACGCGGCTGAATCAGGACTGTCGGCCCGGATGAGACCCGGAGCCCGAGCCCGGGCCCCGGCTGCTCGCGCCGCCCCGGCCCTCACCTGCAGAGCAGCGGGCGGAACAGCCGGGGCTGAGGGCAGCGGGGACCACGGAGGGGGTGGAGGCTCCGTTTCCCATTTCCGAAGGAGGCCGCCATGCCCGGCCCTGGTTCTTCCCTCCTGGGCTCACCCAGACGCCGGGCCTGGGACGGAAGACCCAGGAAGGGGCGGCGGGCCCGGCCAGTCCGCAGCTTTTCATTGATTTGGACTTGAATCACACGTTCCCACGGTGGTTAGCCGCTGCTGTGTTGGGAGGCATGTTTTTTAAGCCCTAGAGGAGGAAATCGACGGTTGATTAGTGATGTCTGCCAGGGACAAAAAATGGGAAGGTGTGGGGGGCAAACACTGCGTCACTCTGAGGCCTGGGAATCTGGGGAGAGCTGACGATCCAATCTGAGGCCCAAGTCGTGGTTTGGGGACTTGGGGCTAGGAGAGGTGGGTCCATGGAACTTCACACCAGGGTCCTGTGTTTCCGTCTCACAGTCTACTCAACAGGAAGAAGAGTCCTTCCAAAAAGCCAAATCAGCTGTGTCTGTCCCTCTGGAGGTCACGAGTCTAACACCCTGCCGTGAGCATCTTCTCCTCTGTCCTACAATGTAAGACAAGTACCATGACTGTCCCATTTCACAGATTGAAGTCATTGACACTCAAGGAAGGGGAAGGCTTGGCCAAGGAAGAGGAGAAACAGGAGAGAAAATGGCAGCTCTCATGAGGCAGCCCTTGCTTCGCACCGTGGTTGTGCTGAGACAAGCCCAGGCCCCAGGATCCCAGGGGCTGGGATTTCTCCCACTACTCACCGAGTCAAGGTTAGATCACTGAACATGTAGGAGTGCGTTCCTGGATGCCCCTGGGGCTTCCAGGGGCTTTGTTCAGGTGCTCTGTACCTGGGGGTGGGGGGGGGCTGGCCTCCCTTACCTTGGGGGCTTCTTGTACAGTGAAAGTGGGTAAGAACATTGTGGGGGGAGAGAGAGAGAGACGGAGAGATCGGGAGAAGCATGGGTGGGTAATGAGCGGGTGGGGAGGTAGACAGACGTTCAAATGACCGGATGGACAGGTGGATGGGTGGGTGGAGGGTGGGTGAGTGGCTAGATGGATGCGTTCATGGGTCACAGATCGCTAGATGGATGGACGGACGGAAGGACGAATGGGTTGATGGCGGGAGGGATGATGGGTGGATGGATGCACTGACTTGTGAATGGGCGGCTGGATGGAAGGTGGATGAGTGAAAAGCGGAGCACACCAGGTAAGAAGGGAGTCAAAGGTCACCAACGGGACCATGATGAGATAATGATCTGCCTTCCTCCCAGCCCTCTTCCAGGTATATCAAGAAATCAGGTCAGGCACAACAAAAATGTCTTTGAGCTTTTTGTTTGGAAGGAGATAAAGGCCCTGGCAAGCCTCGCGTGTCAGGAAGCCCTAGGCTGTGGGAGGGCTCCCCCCTCCCGCCCCCTCCCTCCCTCCCGCCCTCCCTCAGAGCCGCTTTCCCATGGGAAGGCTGAGACACAATAGCAGGTTCTTGTGAATGGAGCTCACCCGAGCCAGCCCGGCCGGCGGGGAGCAAACACGGCCGCCTGCCCGCCCCGTTACATAAGGTGGACATACCTGGACAGGTGCCGGTCCCGGGACTGTAACCTGAAAGGGGGGGGGGCAGGGGTGGGAGGCGGGCGGGGGGGCGCGCCCCCGCGGGGACAGGGGGGCCTCAGGTGTCCTTCACCCTGCCTGGGCTGGTCACACGGCTCTGCGCCCCCAATGAGCCTGAGACGCCTCAGGTGACCCCGCTGCAGGGCTGAGACAAGAGCCCTTCAGGCTCTGGAGCCCTCGGGTGGGCCAGCTCCTCCTCCCGCTGGGCTCCAATCCCCCCACTGCCTCCCTCCCTCCTGCCCTCCCTCCCTCCCTCCCTCTCCTTCCCTCCCCTTCTTCCCTCCCCTCCCTCCTTCCCGCCCTCCTTCCCTCCCTCCCGCCTGCCTTCCTTCCTTCCTTCCTTCCTTCCTTCCTTCCTTCCTTCCTTCCTTCCTTCTCCCTCCCTCCCTCCCTCCTGCCCTCCCTCCCTCCCACCTTCCTTCCTTCTCCCTCCCTCCCTCCCTCCCTCCCTTCCTCCCTCCCTCCCTCCCTCCCTTGCTTCTTCCCTTGCTTCCTCCATGCCCCTCTCCTGCTCTCTACCCACCCTCCTTCTCCCTCTTTCCTTCCTTCCCTCCCTCCTCCCTCTTCCTCCCCTCTCCCTTGATCTGCCCCCTCCCTCCCTTCCATTGGATCACGCACCCACTTATTCTTCGTCATCCACCCGTCACCCCCCGCCCCCCCCCCCCCAGCACCACGGCTTTTCCCGGGGCAGAGAGGAGAGTCTGGCCCGCAGTGGGAGCCGCGCTCTCCTGCCATGGCCACGGGCGTGGCGACACAAGACACCCTCGGAGCCCCGGCCTGCACGCGGAGAGACGAGCCTGGGGGCCGCAGGAGCCGCAGGGGCCGCAGGGCCACAGCCTGAGGGGCTCACCCCCTTCTGCTTTGGGGCGCTAGGGCAGGAGGCTGGGGTGGAGCCCTGGCTGGCCCAGTGCTAAGCCGTCTCCTCTGCCCCGCCCCAGCCGCCCCGTCTGTGAAATGGATCAGAGAGGCTCGCAGGCCGGCCGGCCGCTGACGCGGGCCACGCGCCGACGGCCAGAGCAACGGCCGCACGCTGTGTGCACAGAGGCCCGGCCACTGTCACAGCAGACAACGTCCAGGGGCCCCGGGGACGAGGAGGGGGAGGCGCGGGGCCGGGTGGGATCGGGTGCCCCTTGAGGATGAGCAGAGGGCGCAGGCCACAGAGGGGCCGCCCTCCCCGGTGCCCCAGAGCCTTCCAGGTGCGGTGCTGCCGCTCTTCAGCCTCCCCGCCGCCATGCAGTATCGGCCCAGCCCGGGGAAGGGGCGGTGGCCCGGCGGGTGGGGAGGGAGGAGCTCAGAGGCCTCAGGCTGGGATTTCTGTTCCCCTCCAAGGTTCACACGTCCTGCGCCAAGGTGAGCGCGGGTGGGCGCCTGTGGGGGGGGGCAGAGGGGGCGCCAGGTCCCAGGGCGTGGGGCCAGGCCTCTGGGGCAACCGCCCCGGGTGGGGGTGGGGGGGCAGCCACCCGGAGGCCCGGGCCTCCTGCCGCTGGCGCCAGTCAGATATGGAGCGTGGACAAAGCAGCCAGGGCGCGGCCCACCTGCAGGGCCAGGGCCCCCCACTCTCCACAGAAACTCCTGAGGCGATGGATGGGCGCCGGGCCCACGCCCGGAATCCCAGCCGCTCAGGAGGCCGAGATCCCAGGCCTGCGGTTCAAAGCCAGCGGGGACGAGGAATCCCGGGAGACTCTGGGCTCCAATGAACCCCCATACCTGCATTGTGAGGCTCCACTGGGAGAGCCCCCACCGTGAGTGGACAAGCCGAGAGTGCGAGACTCGGGTCGGGTCCCAGCACCCGCATGCGTGTGCACGGGCACACACACACACACACACACACACACAATGATGGCGATCACAAGTGTTCTGTCTCTAATTTCTACATCAATCCAGATACTCGTGTTTCCTTGATTTAGGAAGAAATGGGCATGGAGAGGCACATGATTGGCTCAAGATTGCCCGGCTGAGGAGAGGCAGAGCCGCGATTTAACCCTGGCTGTCTACCCTAAGGCGTCCATCCAATAGGCAGGCCTCCCTGCACACCCTGGCGACTTCATAGAAGGAATGAGGCGTCTAGGGCTAAAGGCGTGATGTCGCAAAGATGTGATGTCACCCAGCTCTGCAACTAGTAAATGGCCCCTTGAGAATCACCTGTTCATGGGGTCCTGGGTCCATCAGTGAGTGGCAGGTGAAGAGAAGGTGGGAGACAGGTGGGGGGAAAGGTCATGAGTAAGCGCCACACTTAGCAGTGGGTGGGAAGAAGAGGGGTGGGTGGATGGATGGGTGGATGGGTAGGTGATCAAACAGATGGATAGACAGACAGATGGATGGACAGACGGATGGATGATGAACAGATGGATGCATAGATGGGTGGATGAATGGATGGATGGATGGATGGATACATGAATGGACCAATGGATGGATGGATGGATGGATGGACGGATGGATGGGTAGATGGGTAGGTTGGTGAGTGGGTGGATGGATGGATGGGTAGATGAATGGACGGGTGGATGGATGGATGGATGGATGGAATGGATAGATGGGTAGGTTGGTGAGTGGGTGGGATGGATGGATGGATGGATGGGTAGATGAATGGATGGGCGGGTGGATGGATGGGTAGATGAATGGATGGGTGGATGGATGGATGGATGGATGGATGGGTAGGTTGGTGAGTGGGTAGATGGATGGATGGGTAGGTGAATGGATGGGTGGATGGATGGATGGATGGATGGATGAGTAGATGAATGGATGGGTAGATGGGTAGGTTGGTGAGTGGGTGATGGATGGATGGATAGGTAGATGAATGGATGGGCGGGTGGATGGAGTGGGTAGATGAATGGATGGATGGATGGATGGATGGATGGATGGATGGATGGGTAGATGAATGGATGGGTAGATGGGTAGGTTGGTGAGTGGATGGATGGATGGATGGATGGATGGGTAGGTGAATGGATGGGTAGATGGGTAGGTTGGTGAGTTGGTGGATGGATGGATGGCTGGGTAGATGAATGGACGGGTGGATGGATGGATGGGTAGATGGGTAGGTTGGTGAGTTGGTGGATGGATGGATGGCTGGGTAGATGAATGGACGGGTGGATGGATGTCTGGGTAGATGAATGGACGGGTGGATGGACAGGTAGATGGGTAGGTGAGTGGATGGATGGATGAGCAGACTGACAGATCGACAGATGGACAGATGGGTCGTTGAACGTCTATTCCAATAAGTCAACAGAGATGTGGCTATTGAAGACATGAGCGGAGCAGAAAGCCGAGGGGAGGTGGGTGTGTACGCCAGCTCTAGGCATTCAGGACAGAGTGGAGTGGGGCGCTGGGGAGGTTCGGTGGGGAGGGGATGTGCAGCTCCCTGTGACCCTAGCTGCCAAGAGACCTTTCTAGAGCCCCCCCCCCCCCGTGCCCACGCCGAGCTGGGGCCTGTCTCCACGGTCTGGGATGGCCTAGCGGCGGGCTGTCAGCTCAGGCACCGGTGTGCAAACAGCCCCTGGCAGGGCCTAGGCAGAGCGTGGAGTTCTTCTGTCTCCTGTCCCTGCACCACATCGTAGAAGACGCCAGCCTGGTGATGTCCCCGGCTCTGACACGGGCCTGCCACGGGCCACGGGCCTGGCAGAAGACACCGCAGTCTCCGAGTCTCCTCTGCTGGGTGGTGCACAGCTTGTTAGCTGCACCTCCCCAAGAAGAGAAAACAGTGTTTCCCCCGCGTCCCAGGGGACCGGCATCCCCCGGAACCTTCTGTGCTTTCTTATTTTCCATTTCAGCTTTGAGGAAGCTGGCCTGGAACTCTGGCTCCTGCTGGCTGCGCCTCCTGAGCTGCAGGGACTCCCGGCCTGCGCCCCGTGGCCGGCTGCGGTGGTCGGCTGCGGCCTCTGGGGGGCGTGGCCTCTGGGGCGTGGCCTCCGGGGGGCGTGGCCTCTGGGGGCGCGGCCTCTGGGGGGCGCAGCCTCTGGGGGGCGCGGCCTCCGGGGGCGTGGCCTCTGGGGGCGTGGCCTCTGGAGCGTGGCCTCTGGGGGCGCGGCCTCCGGGGGCGTGGCCTCTGGGGGCGTGGCCTCCGGGGGCGTGGCCTCTGGGCGCGGCCTCCTGGGGGCGTGGCCTCCTGGGGGCGTGGCCTCCGGGGGGCGTGGCCTCCGGGGGGGCGCGGCCCGAGCGGCTTGGCGGTCTCCCTGCTGCTCCCTAGGCCCAGGCCCAGGAGCCTCCAACAGTGGGGTCCAGGAATCTGCCACCGCAGAGGGACCACGCGGGCTCGGGGCTTGGGGGTCCACGGAGCCTGTGAGTGGCCAGCCCCCCGGCCCGTGGCAGCGTCCTGACCCCCCAGTGGCCTTCACGTTTCCCCTGCCGCACGCGCTGGGATGGGGTGGGGGAAGCTCTCCTCCCGACGGGGCAGCTGCCCTGGCTTCCCGTCGGAGCCCGGCTCTCCTGGCTCCTTCCTCCCGCCGCGCTATCCTCTGTCCCCCACGGCCAGCTCCCCCCATCCGCCCCCCCCCCAGGGCGCCGTGGGTCCAAACGCGTGCGCCCCCCATCACGTCAGACCGCCTCCATCCGGCTGGCGCGGGGTTGGTTGTCCTCAGCACCTGGCAACTCTGCAACACGCCGGGCTCCGTGCTGTCCACACACGCGTGCAAGAGGCGCTTGGGTCACGACGCCCCTTCCTGCCCACCCCGTGCTCCCTCCCCTCCCCGCCCCCTGCTTCTCCTCTTACGCCCCCACCCCCATGGCCCGCCCCTCCCCCCCTCGCAGGGTCCCCGCCGAGCCGCTCGCAGTGTTACAGACCTGAGTCGGTTTCTCGGGGTCCCCCTCCGCGGGGACGCAGCCTGAGGTGCCCTCCGCCCTCGCCGCCCTCGAAGGCCCTGTCTCCAGCCGCGGGCTGGGGCTTAGAACCCGGGCCTGCGAGTTTGGGGGAACACAGCTCTGGTCCTGGCAGATCTGAGAAGTTCCCATCACCCCCTGACCCCCGTCCTCGAGTAGCCATGAGATCCACAGGGCCCGCACCCGGCCTTGGGCACGCGGTCCCTTTGAGATGGGAGGCTCGTGTGTTAATGGTCCGGGCAATTTACTGAACCCCAGCGGGGGGCGGGGAGGGGTGCGGGGAGCGGGGAGGGGTGCGGGGACCGGGGGAGGAGAGGAGCCATCCTCTCTGCAGGCCAGGCCTGCCTTTCTGCCTCTCACCCTCCAGGAGTTCAGGCCTCCCACCTTCTCACCGCCCTGCCCTCCCCGAGGGGCTGCGGGGCGGAGGCCACGCCCTCCCCGCCCGTCCAGGTCACCCCCTTGGGCAGCCTCGGGGGTGTCCCCGTCAGACATGGCTCCCACTCCCTTTGAGCTGTGCTTGGGAGAACCAAGTAGGAACTTGTTCCGGGCAGGCATTCTTTCTCGAGGTATGCCCCGCCTCAGACCCGGGCACAGCAGTTTCCCTTTCGGTGGGGATCTTTCCAGAAGGCAGGCCAGGGCTGGGTCAGGAGCCTGCACCCCTGGCCGGTGGGCCGCTCCCGCCCCGGCCTGACGGAGGAGGGGCCCGGTGCGAACCTCGCTTCTTTACAACGCGGCTTTGATCGGCCTTGCGCCGCTGCAGACAGGCAGGGCCGGGCCTGGGTCACCCCGGTTCCCACAGGAGGGCCCCGGGGCCGGGGTTCACCGGGGAGGCTCCTGGCTGCCCCCCCCCCCCCCCCCCGCCCTGGGTCTGTGCCCCAGGCGCAGCCCAGCAATTAGGTTTTGGAAAATGGCGGGCGAGGTCGGCTTGGTCGGGGCCGGAGGGCGCGTGCGTGCGTGCGGAGGTGTGCAGGAGGAATTCCTGTGGTCAGGGACTGGGGGGGGCACAAAGGCTGGGCTGGGAACCCCAACAATACACACTCTGTCCCTAATGGCAGGGACGCCCCACCAGGGCGTCCAGGGAAGGAGCACGCCTTGCGGGGGGGCGGGGCCTGGCCATGGGGCCATGTTGGGGTGGGGGGGCAGGGGCCGGACCCTCTGCAGACCCCAGAAGGACGGGGACTCCCCGCGCCCCCTCCCCATCTCAGGCCAGGCCCGCCGGGATCTGCTGGCTCCCTGGCCGTTCCTCTGGAAGCCAAGCCAGGCCTGACACCCTGGGGTCTCCCCCGCCCCAGCCCCATCCCGCTCTCTCAAGGCAGAGGTCAGCCCCGTGTCGCCGCTGCGTCCTCCTTCCTCATGGGACGCACGCATGGCGCCCACCCAGTCCTCCCGGCTGCCCCTCCTACTCCACACCCGGGGAAACTGAGGCTGGAAGAAGAGCCTGCCGGAAGCTGGTGCCAGGGGCCAGGGCCCCGAGCCTCTGACCTCCCCGGCCTTCACTCCCCCCACCCACTGCACCAACGCGGGGCTCCCGGTGTCCCCAGGGAGCCCCCCACGCTCATGCGCCCCCCAGACCCCCCCCCCCCGGGCAGGGACAGGGTGTCCTGTGCCCACGCCCAGCCACGAAGCAGGCTGCCTGTCCACGGGGGCCTCCGGGGCTGGGCATGGGTGCCCTGCTGCCGCCCAGGCCCTGTCCAGGCGGTCCCGGCGGCCCCCGCACTCCTGTGGGTGATGGAGGACCCAGATGGGAAACGGAGGCCAGGTGTGGCTGGAGACCCTGACTTCTCAGTGGTGTTCCCAGATCCAGCTCCTGATCTGCTTCTGCTGCCGGCTATTCAGCCGATCCTCCAGAAGGAAGCAGGGCCGGGAGGGACAGGAAGGAGGGAGGGCCCCCCCCCCTGTCATCTAGAGCCACGGGGCCCAGCAATCACCCCACACAGGCCAGGCTCTGCCCTCCACTCTTGGCCCGCCGGCTAGGGAGGCTGGAACACGGGGGAGGTGGCGCCCCGGTGACATCCGGGTCTCGGGGGATCATCAGCGCGCTCTGGACCACCTGCCCGACCCAAACTCGGCACCCAGTGGGCACCGGGGGGGGGCATGGCCTGCACCCCGCCTGGGGCCCGCGTGTGCAGCCCAGGGGAGGGGACAGGGATCGGTGAACACTTGCACTTCCTAACACACCCTCCGATTCCTTCCTGGGCCCCGGCTCCAGCCACGTTCCCGGCACTTCCCCCCCCCCCCCCGCCCCCCAGTGGGCCCGCTGGGTCTGGGAGCCGGGAGCAGCGGGCAGACACCTCCTCCCAGGAATGCGATTGCGCAAGGCCATGGGGAGCAGCCGGGCGAGGTTGCTTCAAGCGGCTGCGGCTCCTTTGATGCAGAGCAAACCCTGGCTCCGCGATGGCCTGAGACACACAAACCACCTACCAGGGACCCACACGGGAGCCAAAGGCCGTGGGAACCGGGCTGCACCCACCCCGGGCCCCCCTCGCCTCCCAAGAAGCCCACCCGGCCGAGGAGCCCCCACCCATCCCACGGGGGAGGCAGGGACGCGCCCCAGGGTGGGGGGCTATTTCAGAGGACAGGTGGGGACGGGAGGTAGGACACGAACCCCGGGCCTGAGACCAGGGAATGGGAAAATGAAAGCTCAGATCAGCCGCGTCAAATACCGAGCGCCACGGCAGAGCCCGGCGCCAAGGTCTCGCGGTCCGGGAGGGCGTCGGCCAGCGAACCCTTGCTAGGGCAGGACGGCCTGGGATGATAAGTTAAACCCCGGAGCCCCCGAGTCCTGACCACCTTGTGAAGGCCAAGGAGGAGGAGGAGGGGTCATACCTCATCCCCGCAGGGCTCAGATGTAACAATCAACAAAACGCACGATGCCCTTATAATACGTGTTACAATAAAATATATGGATCGATCTCTATCTATCTCTACCTATCTATCTATCTATATCTATGTCTACGTCTCTCTCTCTCTCTCCACTCAGGAGGCCTGAGGAGGGGGAGGAGGATCACAACGCCAAGCTGGACAAAAAACTTGAGACTCTACAGGAAAAAAGTGCCAGCAGGGGCTGGGGTGTGGCTGCAGCCCACCTGCCTAGCAAGCACCAGGCCCCAAGTTCAAAGCCCAGGACCGGAATCATTGTGACCTCAGATGAGGTAAGTATTTCTTTCACACCCAAAGCACCACCTATTTTAAAGGGCTGTATTAGGGGGAAACAATCTAGACTTTCTTCTCTTTTTCTTTTTAGAACTTTCTAGCAAGGAAGAAATTCATAGGTAGTACTCATCAAAACTAAATAGCGTCTTGATTGAGACGCTTTCTGTTCAAAATGCAGAGACAAAGCCACATGCTGGAAGAAAATATTTGCAAACCACATGTCTGACGAAGAGCCGTACCCAAAATATCTAAAGAACCCTTGAAACCCAGCAATAAGGAAACAAACCATACAATTAAAACCGGGCCAAACCTTTGAAGCGACATGTCACCTGAGAAGAGAAAGGGCCGTGGGGGGAGCGTGGTGTCGTGTGTACCATGTGGCCCGCCAGCTGGGGGGCCGAGGAGAGCCACAGTGCGCAGACCCGAGACACAAAGCCGCCCCTGCTGCCTCCCCCTCCCCCCTCACCCCCCCCTCCTCCACCCCGTTCCTTCCTCTCGGTCTCCCTCTTCCCCCTGAGCATGTGGTCCAGCCGCGGAGAAGCCGGGGACTGGCTCCAGGAGGCTCGGATCACCTCTGCGACGAGAGAGAGGGGTTTGAAGGGTCACGTGGAAGGTCAGTGGCCTCCAGCCACACAGCCCCCCTCCCTCCACAGACCCACAGACCGCCTGAGCCCAGTGCCGAGGCAAAGCCAGCGGTCAGAGGCCTGGGCACCGCGCCCTGCACCGGTCCCCAGACCAAGGCAGCGCTGCCTCCCCGGGCCTAGATCACTCTCCCGCCTCCATGGCAACCTGGACTCTGTATTCAGAACCCAGCTCCAGGATCTTCTCCCTGAGAGGCCTTCCTGAGAACCTCCCCACTGCTCAGTCCTGCCCACTGCTCAGCTCCACCCACTGCTCAGCTCCACCCACTGCTCAGCTCCACCCACTGCTCAGCTCCGCCCAGCGCTCAGCTCCACCCACTGCTCAGCTCCACCCACTGCTTAGCTCCACCCACTGCTCAGCTCCACCCACTGCTCAGCTCCGCCCAGCGCTCAGCTCCACCCACTGCTCAGCTCCACCCACTGCTCAGCTCCACCCACTGCTCAGCTCCACCCACTGCTCAGCTCCGCCCACTGCTCAGCCCCGCCCCCATGCTCACCCACCCACTGCTCAGCTCCACCCACTGCTCAGCCCCGCCCACTGCTCACCCACCCACTGCTCAGCTCCACCAGTGCTCACTCCACCCACTGCTCAGCTCCACCCAGTGCTCAGCCCCACCCACTGCTTAGCCCCGCCCACACTCTGCTCCACCCACAGATCAGCCCCCGCCACTGCTCAGCTCCACCCACTGCTCAGCCCTCCCACCACTCAGCCCCGCCCACCACTCAGCTCCACCCACCACTCAGCTCCACCCACCACTCAGCCACACCCACCACTCAGCTCCGCCCACCACTCAGCTCCACCCACTGCTCAGCCCTGCCCACTGCTCAGCCCTGCCCACTGCTCAGCTCCACCCACTGCCCAGCCCCCACCACTGCCCAGCCCCCGCCACTGCTCAGACCCTCTCCACCACTCAGCTTGGTCCACCTCAGGCGGACCTTGTCCTGTGACAACCCCTCCCACACGAGTCAAAGACAACATTAGCCACATGGGGGGACAGGCCCTCAGGAGGGCCACACGGGGGTGTGGGGGGGACAGGCCCTCAGGACGGCCACACGGGGGTGTGGGGGGGGACAGGCCCTCAGGAGGGCCACACGGGGGGTGTGGGGGGGACAGGCCCTCAGGAGGGCCACACGGGGGTGTGGGGGGGGACAGGCCCTCAGGACGGCCACACGGGGGTGTGGGGGGGACAGGCCCTCAGGACGGCCACGGGGGGGGTGCATGGGGACAGGCCCTCAGGACGGCCCACATGGTGTGTGTGGGGGGGGGACAGGCCCTCAGGACGGCCACACGGGGGTGTCCGGGGGGGACAGGCCCCTCAGGACGGCACACGCCCCGGACATCGGGGCCCTGTGGTGAGGGCTGGTGAGTCCTCTCTTGGGCCGACAGTGCCACACCACGCCGGCTTCCTCTGGCATCTTGTTTGGGGGCGGGACGGTGGTGAGTACCGGAGCTCCTGGGGAGGGAGGGGAGGGCATCCTGAGCCCCGCTCGCCTGCCCACCTGCTCCTGCCATCTGCTCTGACCTGGCTCACAGGGCCTGCACCCTTGAGCCTCCCTCCCCCTCCCAGGGGCCCCCGTGGGGACCAGGGATCCCCGCAAGCCCTGTGATCAGGAGACTGAACACCTGCAGCCGCTTTCCCTCCCTGTAGGGTGGAAATCCTGTCTGAATTGAACCCCACTGTGAGAGGGCGACACCCACAGCCGCCGCCCCACCCAAGGCCTAGGGGGAGGGGGAGTCACATTTCTCTGTGGCCACAGGAGCTGGACTCAGGCAGCCTGGACTCTGGAGGCCAAATATTCATATGATCTGATAACCCGCTTAAAAAACGAACCCTGCGAATGTGGCTTAGCCTAGTATGCATGAAGCCCTGGGTTCGATTCCCCAGCACCACATATACAGAAAAAGCCGGAAGTGGCGCTGTGGCTCAGGTGGCAGAGTGCTAGCCTTGAGCAAAAAGAAACCAGGGACAGTGCTCAGGCCCTGAGTTCAAGACCCAGGACTGGCAAAAAAAACAAAACCCAAAAACCACAATTTAGAATGAGAAAAAAAAAATCAATGAGTGTGTGTGTGTGTGTGTGTGTGTGTGTTCAGTTGGAGGTGAGACGCTCACAGTTTCCCACCTGGACTGACTTGGGCCCTCAGCTCTCGGCCTCCTGAGCGGCTGGCACCCAGCTTCAGGCGGGGAGCGGGGAGCTCGCCGGGGGAGGCAGCTTGGGGGCCCCTGGAGGGCTTTCACCCCTCCCCAGCTTTCTCACGCCTTGGGCGGCCTGGCCTGTCCGGCTGGCCTCGGTGTGGCCAGGAGGGTGTGATGAATTCTACACAGGGACAGTGGAAGGCCTTTCCGTCTGTCCCCCCGCACCTGCGAGGGAAATGTGTTCACTAGTTACAAATAATAATAATAATAATAATAAAAAGCCGGGGCCCAGGATGTAGCCAGAGGTCGGGCGGCCAGGGTCAGAGCCACCACCAGCAGATAAATGCTGCTCTGGGCGGTCCAGGGAGAGCCCGCCCACCGCCGGGCCACGCCCCTGGGTAAGGCCACGCCCACGCCGTGGTCCCGCCCCCAGCCCAGGAGGCCTCCCATGGGCAGGGCAGGGCAGGGCAGGGGTGCCCAGGCCCAACCCCGCGCAGATGCCACTGAAGGGCCTAGAACTCCGGCCTCACTGGACGATGATCTGCAGGTCGCACAAACACTGGGGCCTGGCCACCCAAGGCCCCTGCATTTGGCCCCTCGGCCAGGCCCTGGGGGAGGTCGGGGAGCCAGGCCTGGGCCCCCCCAAGGCTGCCTGGTGAGGATGGGTGCCGCCTGGAAAGCGGAGGCTCTAATCCCTGCAATTCCAGACACGGCCACACGGAGGCGCCACCGCCCAGGCCTTTGTGGGAAGGTGGACGGCAGCGCGAGGGCCCCCCCCCTTCACCCCTGAGAAAGGGCTGGCTGCGTGCGGTCCCCAAGCCTGGGGACAAGGACACCCGTGTGGGGGGAGTGCGAAGCCACCCCCAACCCCACCCCCCACCCCTGCCCCTGGGCTCCCAGCCCAGCCCCAGTCCCGCAGCGCGCCCCACCGAGAGCCAGGCCTGGAGAGGCCGTCGGGGGGAAGGGGCCTCCTCTTGGCTCAGCCTCTAGCTCACCCCGTGCTTCTGGAAAGTTCCCCTCTCCCCTGAGCCTCGGTTTCTTACTCTGGAAAATAAACAAGCAGAGAATGGCAACTCTGTTTTCCACAGAGCTCAAACCACAGCCAGGATCACAGGAGCCAAAAGCCACCAGGGACGGACGGCTCCGAGGCTTGGGACTGGGGCCTCCCTCCGTCCGGGATTCGGACCGCATTCACCCGGGTCGAGGCCACACCCACCAGGGGCCCTAGGCCGCGCCCACCCACGGCACAGGCCACGCCCACCATGGCACAGGCCATGCCCACCATGGCACAGGCCACGCCCACCACGACCCAGGACACGCCCACCGTGTCCCAGGCCAGCCCACCAAGGCCCAGGCCACGCCCACCATAGCCCAGGCCACGCCCATCACAGCCCAGGCCACACCCACCAGGGTGTAGGCCTAGCCGGTCACAGGCTCCAGGCCACACCTGCCGCGGTCCTGGCCACGCCCGCTTGGTTTCCAGCACCTGGTTGCGTCTGCTGCTACACCTGTGGCCTCTCCTGGGCCCCTGGCCGTGCCCGGGACAGGCCTTGGGCTAACTGGCTCCCAGGCGCTCGCTCCCAGCTTTCCATCCCGGCTGCCGACACAGGCCCGGCTCTGCGACTTCCTGAAGGCTCCGGCTCAGCGCCTCAGTTTTCCTCTGCTGTCGGGGAGGCTGGCGGTGCCCCAGGAGGTGGCTGAGTGAGAAGGACCGGCCGTGTGCACCGCTACCTCCCACGATGCTTACTGATTCTCTTTAACAAAAGGCCAAGCTGCCGGCTGGGTAGGGCTCAGCAAGCTGCTTCCTAGGGCGCACACCAGAGGTGCCCCCCAGGCTGGGCCCGGCCCCCCCTCTGACCCACGGCTTCCCTGCCTTCCACCACACGCCAGGCTCAGCCCGGGGACGCCGTCCCCCCCCCCCATGCCATCTCTGGATCGCGCAGAGACGCCCACCCCGCCCGCGTCTCCGTCACTAAACGGTGGCCACGGGGGAGGGTCACACCGTGGGGGGCTCCTGTCGCTGGCCAGGAGGGGCTCAAGGCTGAGAACACACCCCATGGTTTGGCTCCGGTCCCGCTGATTTCTCTGCACAGACGAGACGCGTCGTTCAGTCAGGGGCTACGGGGGCTGAGCGGGAGGGGCGGGCAGGGGCAGATCGGGTGACCTGTGAAAGGGGACCCTCCTGTCACCCCACTGCAGACGAGGGAGGGGCAGAGTCCAGATGGGCCGCTGCGCCTGTGCCTTTGATATTCTAACCCTCCTCCTCGGGCCCGCGCCCCCTTCCAGCCAAGCAGAGGGTTTGCGAGGTGGTTTCCGTGGTTCCTTTTTTAAGTCTTCCCCAGGCCTCCTCCAGCTACGCTCTTTCTGCGAGGCTGGGATGAGATTTATAAGACGCTTTTTTGTTTTCAAACAACAGGTACATGCTGCTGACGGGGCCCAGGGCAAGCCTCCTCCTTGACTTTCTGGAAAGTTCACCTTCACTTCCGTCTGCAGGAAAATGTACCCACTGCCGGGACTGGCTGCATAGTTTCCGCTCCGTGAATGTTGCACATATGCGGCCTGCCTCTAGTCAGATTTTGAAGAAAGGAAAAGCCCCTGGAGGGGAGCTGAGTGCCGACCCCGGGGTGGAGGGGGGGAAGAGGAGTTGAGAGCCGTCCCAGCCCCAGGGAGCCAGGGAGGCCTGGTCCCCAGAGCTGCCGGGCCGGGGCGGGCAGGCCCGAGCACAGCCTCTGGTGACCATGGGAACTGGGCTAAGATCTCTCTGTCCCCGAGCCCGCCCCCTCCCCCCCCCAGGGCTCTGTACCCTCTTCTGTGAAATGGAACTGCAGACGACAACCAAGCTGGCACCCCCACCCCCGAAATGAGTAAAGGAAAAGAGAAGTGGACCCACAATTACGGCTGGAGATTTCAGCACCTGCCTCTCACCCACAGGTAGGACAAGTGGACCCACGATTAATCGGGGGACTTACCGCTGCCACCCAGCGCCACCTACCTAAGCCACCGAGAGGAAGAGCATGGAATCTGCGGTCGGGGAGCAGAACGATCAGCTGAGTCGGCGCTGGAGGAGAAAGGAGGGAGGCAGAATGGACCCCTGCCTGCGTGCTAGGAAACAGGGAGGAACTTGAAGGTGGAGCGCTGGGATGATCGCAGAGGAAGTGGCAAGAACAAGAGCTAGAGAGAGCAGGGAGAGGAGGGAGGGCCAGGGACAAGGACGCTGTCTCTTGGGGTCCCCACTGTGGGGCTCCCCGCTCCCACCCCTCTTTGAGGCAGGCCGATGGACGCGAGTCACCAGGAAGGTGAGTGACTTCTGAACAGAAACAGACACTGTTTCTCGTCCTGCCTGGGAGCCCTGATTCTGCAGGAAGCAGCACCGTGCCCGGGACCCAGTCAGCACCCTGGGCACACGTCCCCCGAGAAGATGCGGCATCCGCAGGTGACGGCAGTCCCAGGGGTGTCCTCGCCAGGAGGGAAGGATCGCAGGTCAAGGGCAGCCCGGGCGGACGCTAGCCAGTCTCCATCAATTCACAAAAGCTCTGGAGACGCCATCTCAACCCACAAAAACGTGAGCACAGCGGTGCGTCCTGTCGGCCCAGCCGGCCGGGAGGGCAAACAGCTCGGGCAAAAAGCAAGAGCCAGTTTTTAAAAATAGAAAGTGAAGAGGGCCAGAGGCATGGCTCCAGCGGGAGCGTACCTATTCAGCAAGCTTTAGGTCCTGAGTTCAAACCACCATCCGCCCAAAAAGATTCAGCCCGGCTCGGAAATAAATGTGGTATCTTCTCGGAGCACTAACTATAGGACACAGTCCAGATGCCCTATAATCGATGAGAGGGTAAAAAAATGAAAGTGGTACCTCTACCCAAGGGCATCTTACAGGGCCATTAGAGCAAAAACTATGATGTCATCCGCAGGGAAGCGACGGACCCACAGCAAACCAAGTGAGGTGAGGTAAGCCGAGCTCAGATGCAGATCCCGGTGCGTGGTAAGAGCTGCAGCGGGCCCGGCCCTCACACACAGGGAGACCGGGGGGGGGGGGGCCCTGTAGAACAACCCTGACCGAAATGAACTCCAGCAGATGGAGAGGAGAGATTTTTTTCTTTGTTTCTATTTTTGTTTTGTTTTTGCCTTGCTTGTTCATTTCTCTGTGGGGGGGGGGGGGAGGGGGCAAGGGGAGGCCCAGAAATGGAGGGAGGAAGGGTGAGCAAAGGTAGCGGTGGCTCTCACTGGACACCACGTGGAAAATGAACTATGCAATTTGTGGTGGGGGATGGGAGGGAGACAGGGGAGGTGGGGGACAATGTTCCAAAAGAAACGCACTCTTTACGTGCGGGACGTGTGTAGCTGTAACTCCGCTGCACGTCGCCTTTACAATAATTTAAAAATTACAAAGAAAGAAAAAAATAGCAAGCAAAAAGGGCCGGTAGCGTGTGGTTCCAGTGGCAAGCGCAAGGCCTTGAGTTCAAACCCCGGTATTTCCGGAAGCCGGCGGGGTGGCATCTGCGCAGCAATGGACGGGCTGCCGGGACAGAAGGGAGACGCAGGGCTGAGGAGGACAGAGAAGAGGAGGGGGAAATCCACCCGTCTGTGGGTCTGGGACACGCAGCTTCACCAGGGGCAACGAGACACGAGGAGACCCCTTCCCCACACCTGCAAGAAGAGAGCCAGCCCTCTCGCTAAATCAAGTCCCAAATGGAGAACCGAGCATCCACCCCACTTCTGGATAGAGCCTAGAAGAACAGCCAGAGATGATGGATGAAACCCCGACACGGAGCCCGAACCCCGTGACCGACCAAGCCACGGGAAACAGGAAAACCACCAGCCCCCCCCCCCCCCGAAGTGGACGATTTCTACGCAGAGCCTCCCTATAGAAAGAACCTCCAAGAACCAACAACATAGGCTGGGAGACCCCGACTGTCAGGAAGGGGGGCTGGGTCCGGGGGTCCCCCCCACCCCATAGCTTCTCCTCCACTGGCTGCCCACGGCATGAAATTCAGGGTTCAAGCCCGGCTGTGGCGGGGCCTCGTCTGCGCTGGGCCTGGAGGATCAGGCCCTCGGGCCTCAGGCCTTCCCCACACCCGTGAACCCCACTTGGAGAAGGGGCATGGGGAGCCCTCAGAGTACTCACGAGGGGGGCCCGAGGACCGTGGGGTGACACAGGCCTGTGGGGAACGGGCGGCCCCGGTCTCTCATTCCTTGCTTGACGCCACAGCTAAAGCTCTGTACCCCGCCTCAGTGCCCCTTGGGGCGCCAGGGCCCAGGGTTCCTGGGAGGGGGGCCTGGCTTCTGGCTTCTGGTCTCCCGGCCACTGGTGGGGCAGGTGGCCCCGCCCCATGGCCCCAGGTCCCTGACTGGTCAGCAGGGTCTCCAGTGAGGAGGAGGACAGCATGGGGCTCGGCCTGCCTGTTGGGGACCAAGAGAGTGTGGCCACCCCCATGGTCCCGGGCCTCAGCGGGGGGCAAATGTCTCCTTAGCGCCCTGAGTCCAGGCGGGGCCACGGTGCCCGGCTCCTGTCCCCGTCGGGGCGGGGCAGCTCTGTGGGCGTGGCCGGCCCTGCCCCCGGGGTGGCGAGGGGCGTGGTGTCCTGAAGCGCGCCCCTCGGTGGGTGCAGGTGGGCGTTCGCGTGACGGTAGGAGGAAGCCTCGGGGGGCCTCGGGGGGCCTCGGGGGGCGCGTCTGGCGGGAGGCTGGACGGGAGGCCCGTCCCCAGGTCCCCCGGAGAGCACTGGCCACTAACGAGCTCCGCGAAGACGCCGCCCCGAGGGGGCCCACGGCAGCGGGCGCTCCGGAGCCCGGCCTGCCCGGCGGGGACGGGCCGGCCCTGCCGCAGCTCGGCTCTGGCCGGGCGGGGCGGGCGGGCGCGGGTGCTGACCCACTCGTGGAAGTGAGGGTTTGGGGACCCGGAGCAGCCGGCAGCAAGGTGAAGAATCAAAGAGGGCGGGGGGGGGGCGTGGAGGCGGCGGCCTCATTGTCGTCCACGCTTCCGTGTGCGCGTGTGTGTGCGTGCGTGTGTGTGTGTGCGTGTGCGCGCGTGTGTGTGCGTGTGTGTGCGCGTGTGCATGTGTGTGTGCGTGTGTGTGCGTGTGTGTGCGTGTGTGTGCGCGCGTGTGTGGCGCGTGTGTGCACGTGTGTGTGCGTGTGCACGCGTGTGCACGCGTGTGTGTGCGTGTGCGCGTGTGTGTGTGCGTGCGTGTGTGCGTGTGCGTGCGTGTGTGTGCGTGTGCGCGTGTGTGCGTGTGTGTGCGCGTGCGTGTGTAGCGTGTGTGTGTGTTCGAGGGGGGGAACGCAGCTGGGACCGGCTGGGGCGGTGTTGGAGGCGTCTGGCCCGGCCCGCCGAGAGCAGCCCCGGCGCCTCCCAAAGCCCCCCGGCAGCCTGAACCCGCCGCCCCGGGCCCGGCCGGCCGATGGAAAGCCGGGCATGGAGCTGCGGCTCACGTGCTGGAGCGCCAGCCTTGAGGGCAAAGGCTAACGGGGAGCACGAAGTCCTGGGCTCAGGCCCCAGGCCCACCACACACAAGGCAGAAAGCCTCCACGCACACTCTCTGGCACGGTGACCGGGGAAAGGCAGCCTTCCCCGACACCGCCCACTAACACAGAACGGGCGCCGGCGGAATCGAAGCGAGCCACGATTAAACCCGCCACCGGAACCTGGTAAAGAACGTCCGTGTGACGCTGCAGCGGGGCGGGCGTGGTGGCACACGCCTGTAATCCCAGCACAGGAGGATGGTGACTTTGAGACTCGCCAGGGCTGCGACGGGAGCTCAGTGTTCAGCCTGGGCAAACATCAAGACTGGGGGAGGGGCTGGGGGGTGCCCGCTGCCCTGCAAGGGGCCCCCAGGGCCCAGCGACCGCGACGCCTCTCCGCCCCGGGCCTGGCTGCGCGCACTGACACACTGACCGACCGACTGACTGACAGACAGGCAGGCTTTGTGGAAGATCCGGCCAACACTCACACACAAGACGTCGGAGTTGACATCTCACTGCTGTGTGGCCTTGGGCAACTTGCTGAACGTCTCCGAGCCTCCATTTCGCTGGGAACAGCGCCCCGTGGACGGGATTGGGTGGAGTGACGTGTGTCGAGTGTCAGACGGGTCCCGGGCCGTCCGTGGGCGTGGCCGTCTCCGCCAGGTCTGTGTCGACTCTCCCAGAGCAGCCACGCGCGTGCTGTTCCCTGCAGAGTCCCCGGTGGCCGTGGTGGCCACGCACTTGAAGTGGACGTGGCAGCACATTTCAAGAAAGTGCTTTACAAGGGGGGGAAAAAAAGAGAATAAAATATCTTAGCAAGAATGAGTTTTGCCAGGTGCCGTGGCTCACACGCGGGTGGGAGAATTGCGGTTCAAGGCCAACCCAGGCAGAAAAAGTTTGCAAGAGTCCGTCTCAAAGCTAACCAGCAAAGAAAGGGGCTGGAGTCTGGCTCGAGTGGGAAGGGCGTCCACCTTGCGAGATTAACACTTGCAGTACTACTCTAAAACACAAAGCAGAACGGAATGCTGCGCAAAGGATGACGACCGAAGCCTGAGATCGCGGCACTCGGGAGCCGGAGCCGGGAAGACCCGACGTTTGAGTTTAGTCTACGGTACAACAACACAAGGCCGGGTGCCCGGGCTCAGGCCTGTATCCTCGGCTACACCAGAAGCATCCGCAGGGGGTCCAGTCCAAGGCTTGCCCTGGGCAAAGACTCGAGACCTTATTTGAAAAGTAACTTTAAAGTAAATAACTAAAAAATATAATAACGTAGCACAGGTTGAATGAATGGCGCTGGCCCAGAAATTCACATGCATTTGCCATTACTGCTGTGTTATTCTGTGCTTGGGGGTCCGGGGGAGAGGGAGAGAAGGAGGGAGGAAGGGAGGGAGGGAGGCAACGTCGGCTGGGCCGTTCCTTTAAGAACTGTAGCCCATGCCGTGCCAAGATGCCAGGCCGATGCCCACGCGGGAGGGCAGGCGGCCCCGCCACGCCCGGCCTAGCTTACGTCCATCCTCTTCAAATCCAGTTCCCGGTGTGGCTTCCGCTCTGCTTCCGGGCGAGGGGCGGCCGTCGGGGCCGGGCTGAGGTTTCGGGGCCTGGCTGAGGTTTCGGGGCCTGGCTGAGGTTTCGGGGCCTGGCTGAGGTTTCGGGGCCTGGCTGAGGTTTCGGGGCCGGGCTGAGGTTTCGGGGCCGGGCTGAGGTTTCGGGGCCTGGCTGAGGTTTCGGGGCCGGGCTGAGGTTTCCGGGCCCGGCTGAGGTTTCGGGGCCGGGCTGAGGTTTCGGGGCCGGGCTGAGGTTTCGGGCCGGGGCTGGGGCTCGGCCCTCAGAGGTGCTCACTTCATGAGCAGCCGGCAGGCAGCGATGGAGCGACGTGTTCCCAAGGAAATGGCCGTGCGGCCAGGCGGCCCGGGCCCCCCACCCTCTGCTCCCGCGTGGAGGCGCCTCGTCACTCCCGGAGACCAAGGAGTCTGCGTCCTTACCGACCGGCCGCCGAGCTGCGCCGTGCTGGTTTTCTTGGCTATTTCCCAGGCTCGGGAGTGTGTTGGGCGGCCTTGGGGTCTGAGGCAGGATTGGGGTGCCAGGCTTCAGGGAGCCCCAGGGAGGCAGGTCTGTATTGAGGTCTGCGGCTCCGCCCTGAGCCCTCGGGACGGGCTCCTGCCTGGGCCCATTTTGCAGAGGCCAAAAGTACCATTCAGGGCAGAGTGTGAAGCAACCTGTGCAAGATCTCATCCACACGCGGGAGAGTCGGATTCAAACCCACACCTGCCTGGCTCCACCGTCCGCACCTCATTCCCGCTTCCGCCTCCTCAGCTGCTGCGAGTGGCACTCAGCCCAAACCCCCGGCGACCAGGAGGACAAGGGAGGCCCAGCCGGGCACAGAAGGAAGATGGGACTCCCAGGCAGGGGGCGAGCCAACCAGTGCACGAACACACGAGGAAACAAGGAGTTAAGTAAATGAACAAGGAACGAGGGAGGGAGCGAGGGAATGAGCAGTGCTCTCCAAGTTGACCGACCCTGTTCCCTGGCTTGGCAGAATCTCAGAACTGTCTTCATCTTCGCAGGGTCTGCCTGATACTCCTTTGGGACCCAGGCCCAGAGACACTGCAGGAGCCGGCGTGGGGCCTCAGTGCTGCCCGACCTGCCTCCCGTGGCCGAATAAGATGGGAAAAGGGTCACTGCCTCCAGCGTCCATCTTTCATGGCCAACGGCCTTTGCAGAGGCATCAACCCCTTCGCGCACCCTCGTCCCGGTGACCAGAAGAGCTGGACAGCCCGGGGCGCCTCAGCCGGGAATGGATGGGTGGATGATGGGCGATGGGTGGGTGGGTGGGTGGATGGGTGGATGGGTGGAGGGACGGAATGATGGATGGGGTGGGTGGGTGGATGGATGGATGGGTGGAGGGACGGGATGATGGATGGGGTGGGTGGGTGGATGGATGGATGGGTGGAGGGACGGGATGATGGATGGGGTGGGTGGGTGGATGGGTGGATGGGTGGAGGGACGGATGATGGATGGGGTGGGTGGGTGGATGGATGGATGGGTGGAGGACGGGATGATGGATGGGAGGGTGGGTGGGTGGGTGGATGATGGATGGATGGGTGGAGGAACGGGATGATGGATGGGAGGGTGGGTGGGTGGGTGCATGGATAAGGCATGGATAAACGGTTAGATCAATGGATGAATGGGTTGGTGAAGCCCAGATGCTTTCGTTGCCAGTACGCCAGCCACCTCTGCACTGGGTGGGAATGGGGCCAAAATGAGATTCCGAGTCAGTGGGAGCTGGAAAGGCAGCCAGCAACCTGGAGACAGGACTTTGTATCCGCGGTAGTGGGGGAGGCTGGGAGAAGGAGGTGGCCTCTAGCCAGGACACACAGCGTCTCCCGTGCACCGTGGGAAAGCCTCCCGCCCCGGCTGGAGAGGGTAAGGCTGGAGTGCGTGCCAGCGCTTGCTGTGTGGCTGCTTGAGCAGCTCTTGGCAAGTCGTCCAACTTCTTGAGTTCATTGGGTGAGGACTGGAGGAGTTCCCACCTCTATGAATCCCTCCCTCTCCATCCCTCCTCACCAATCTATCCATCATCCATTCATCATCTAGCTATCATTCAATCACCCATCATTCACCCATCCACCCCACCCATCCATCACCCATCCACCCACCCATCCATCACCATCCACCCACCCATCCATCACCCATCCACCCACCCATCCATCACCCATCCACCCACCATCCATCACCCATCCACCCACCCATCCATCACCCATCCACCCACCCATCCATCACCCATCCACCCACCCATCCATCACCCATCCACCCACCCATCCATCACCCATCCACCCACCCATCCATCATCCATCCACCACCCATCATCACCCATCCACCCACCCATCCATCACCCATCCACCCACCCATCCATCATCCATCCACCCACCCACCCATCCATCATCCATCCACCCACCCATCCATCACCCATCCACCCACCCATCCATCATCATCCACCCACCCATCCATCATCCATCCACCCACCCATCCATCACCCATCCACCCACCCATCCATCACCCATCCACCCACCCATCCATCATCCATCCACCCACCCACCCATCCATCATCCATCTACCCACCCATCCAACCATTCATTCCCCACCCATCCACCCACCCATCCATCATCCATCCACCCACCCATCCAACCATTCATCACCCACCCATCCATCATCCATCCAACCATTCATCCCCCACCCATCCACCCACCCATCCATCATCCATCCATCCATTCATCCCCCACCCATCCATCATCCATCCATCCATTCATCCCCCACCCATCCATCATCCATCCATCCATTCATCCCCCATCTATCCACCATCCATCCATCCATTCATCCACCATCCATCCATCATCCATCCATCCATCCATCCATTCATCCCCTATCACCTATCCACCAAGACATCTACCTATCATCCATTCATCCATTCATCCACCCATCCATCCATCCATCACCCACCCACCATCCACCCATCATCCACCCACCATCCACCCATCCACCCATCCATCATCCATCCATCCATCCATCCACCCACCCATCCACCCACATTCTTCATCCATTCATCCACCCACCCATCCATCCATCTAACCATTCATCCACCCAACCATCCATCACCCACCCATCCACCCACCATCCTTCATCCATCATTCATCTATCCACCATTCACCCATCCATCCAACCATTCATCCACCCACCCATCCATCATCCATCTTTCATCTACCCATCCACCATCCATCATCCATCTATCCATCCACCCATCATCCATCATCCATCATCCATTCATCCACCCATCACCCATCCACCCACAATCCATCACCCATCCATCTCTGCTGCCCAAGTCCTCCTAGGCAGCCACTGATGGGAAGCCTAGGTGAAGAGCGTGTCCCCGAGCATGGATCCTGTGTCTCCAGAGCGCCAGGATCTCACCCCAGCCAAGAATGTCTGGTCACAGTGACAGGATGCATGGGTGTGGGCGACGGAATCCACGGCCCCCAGCTGAAATGCACCAGGATGCACAGGCCTGAGGCCTGCGCTGCCCGGACATGGCCCCTCCCGTGTTCTGGGAACACCCACAGAGGTCAGCCATCTCCGAGTGCAAGGTGATCACGTCGAGAGGGCCACACTGGGGCTTCCTCAGAAGATGGTAGGTGCTGTCCACACCCGGGTGAAATAGGCAAGGGGCATTTGTGGTTGAGGCTATTTCAAAGGCAGTGAGACCCGTTCCCCATTCATGCAGGAAGGCACCAGGCAGGGGAAGAGGAGGGAGGAAAAGTCTTTGGTTGGTTGAGTGGATGAAAGGAGGATGGCTGGCGTATGGATGAATGGTCGGCTGGGTTGACAGGTGGCTGGATGCGTAGATGAACCATTAGTTGGTTTTGTAGATGGTTGGTTGGTCGGTTTGGATGGTTGGTTGGGAAAATAGTTGATTGTGTAGACAGATGGTTGGGTAGACAGGTTGCTTGGGTAGGTGATGGGTGGTTGGGCGGGGGAGGGTTGCTCCATTGTTTGGGTGAAAGGATAGTTGGCTGGCTGGTTGCTGGCTTCATTAGTTGATGGGGTAGATGGGTGGCTGGTTAGCTGGACAGGTGCTTGGGTGGGTGATGGGTGGATGGGTGGGTAGATGGCTGGGTGGGTGGATATGTGGATGGATGGCTGGTGGATGGCTGGGTGATTGAGTGGGTGGAAGGGTGAATGGCTGGGTAGATGGGTGGGTGGATGAGTGGGTAGATGAGTGGGTGGATGGCTAGGTGGTGGGTGGCTGGATGGATGGGTGGATTAGTGGGTGGATGGGGTGGATGGATGAGTGGATGGGTGGGTGGCTGGGTGGGTGGGTGGATGAGTGTGTGAATGGGTGGATGGATGGGTGGATGAGTGGGTGGATGTGTGGGTGGCTGGGTGGATGGGTGGATGGATGGGTGGATGGGTGGGTGGGTGGATGAGTGTGTGGATGGGTGAATGGATGGGTGGATGAGTGGGTGGATGGGTGGGTGGATGGGTGGATGGGTGGATGAGTGGGTGGATGGGTGGATGAATGTGTGGATGGGTGGATGGATGGGTGGATGAGTGGGTGGCTGGGTGGGTGGCTGGGTGGATGGGTGGATGAGTGGGTGGATGGGTGGATGAATGTGTGGATGGGTGGATGGATGGGTGGATGGGTGGGTGGATGGGTGGATGAGTGGGTGGATGGGTGGATGAATGTGTGGATGGGTGGATGGATGGGTGGATGGGTGGGTGGATGGGTGGATGAGTGTGTGGATGGGTGGATGGGTGGATGGATGGGTGGATGGATGAATGGATGGGTGGGTGGATGGATGGGTGGATGGATGGGTGGATGGGTGGATGGATGGGTGGATGGATGGGTGGATGGGTGGGTGGATGGGTGGATGGATGGGTGGATGGGTGGGTGGATGGGTGGATGGATGGGTGGATGGGTGGGTGGATGGGTGGATGGATGGGTGGATGGGTGGGTGGATGGGTGGATGGATGGGTGGATGGGTGGGTGGATGGGTGGGTGGATGGGTGGATGGGTGGGTGGATGGATGGGTGGATGGGTGGATGGATGGGTGGATGGATGGGTGGATGGTGGATGGATGGGTGGATGGGTGGGTGGATGGGTGGGTGGATGGTGGATGGATGGGTGGATGGGTGGGTGGATGGGTGGGTGGATGGGTGGATGGATGGGTGGATTGGTGGATGGATGGGTGGATGGATGGGTGGATGGGTGGGTGGATGGGTGGATGGATGGGTGGGTGGATGGGTGGATGGGTGGATGGGTGGGTGGATGGATGGGTGGATGGATGGGTGGATGGGTGGATGGATGGTTGGATGGCTGGGTGGATGGCTGGGTGGATGGGTGGATGGATGGGTGGATGGGTGGATGATGGTTGGATGGCTGGGTGGGTAGATGGCTGGGTGGCTAGATGAGTGGGTGGGTGAGTGGATGGCTGGGTGAGTGGATGGGCTGGGTGGATGGGTGGATGGGTGGATGGATGGGTAGATGGCTGGGTGGGTGGGTGGTGGCTGGTGAGTGGGTGGGTGGGTGGGTGGATGGGTGGCTGGGTAGATGGTTGGATTGCTGGGTGGATGAGTGGGTAGATGGGTGGGTGGATGGGTGGATGGGAGTTTCCTGCTCTGCTCATTACCTACTGAGTGAGTTGATCATGGAGCCCACCAGCTTGAAGCATGGCTTGCCTGAGATCAGAACCCCACTAGGTCCTGCGTGAGTTCCACTCCAGCCCCCGCTGGGTGGGTCCTCCCCAGACCAGATCCAGACCCAGCAGTGCTCTCTCCGAGGCTGCGGCTGGAGGCGAGTGGGGGCCCGGGCACAGGGCTTCCTTAGGGTGCGCCGAGTTCTGAGGCCCAGCCCCCGCACGCGCGAGGAAAGTCTCCCACGACCTCAGACGTCCACAGAACAAACTCCAAGGCTGTCTCTTGGGCGTCCAAGTGTCCCCATCGCTGGCTCTCTCCTCCCTCTCCCCCCTCCCTGCCCCCCAGCCCCCACCGCCGCCAGCTCTGCTCAGCCCGGGCCTTCTCCGGTCCATTCACACATGGTCGAGTTGCAAAACACAACCATCAAAAACCATGCTCGCAAGGAGTGTGCCAGGGGCAGGGGAACGCGTGCGTGCGTGCGTGCGTGCGTGCGTGTGTGTGTGTCATTGGTAATGTCCCTGGCCTTTTGTGCTCAAGGCCAGTGCTCTACCGCTAGAGCCACAGATCCACTTCCCGCTCTCGTTCGTTAACCGGAGCTAAGAGTTTCATGGACGTTCTTACCTGGGCTGGCTTTGAACTGCTGCTCAGATCTCAGTCTCCTAGGATGACGGGTGTCAGCCACCAGCACCCAGCATGGGTCCCTTCAATCAGATTTTTTAAAAATCAGCATATTTAACTTTTCATACACAGTTTAGTGTCTGTTTGATTTCAAAATTCACCCACCAAAAGCAGGAGGCAGAAATGAGCCGCGCTCAGGTGCCTGCCAAGGGCCCCGTCAGGCTGGAGGGGAGAGGCCTGGCCCGCCTCGGGCTGCTGGGCCTTGCTGGTGACCCAGAGAACCTGGGGTTCTGGCGGAGGAGAGGAAGCAGGGGCCCCGGCTGGTTCCTGGCGGCCGGGAGACCCCACGCGGAAGGCCGTCCACGAGGGCGACCGGGCGAGATGCACTGTCTAAGAAGGAGCGTGGGGGGGGGGGGCTGGCCGGGACTGTGGGTGGTGGGGCGGCGGGTGGAGGGGAGGGCAGCGGGGCGGGGGGTGGGGCTGGCCCACGGATCATCTGAAGTCAGGCCCTGGCCAGGAGACACGGGTCCCAGTCCCGGGCAGAGCCAGCACGACCGCCATTTCCCTGGGACCCCCCCTCTCAGGGGGGAGGGGGTGCTCCCGGGGCCCTTCGTCTTAAACATTAATGCCCAGTTTGGAATTGGAGGGGGAGAGGTGGGGTGCTCCTCAGTGGGCCCCAAACTCAGCCCCGCGGCTGGGCAAAGATTTTATGGAGGCCCAGCGTGGGCTCATTTATTTTCCTTCAAGCCGGTTTGAAAAGGCCTTCTCGCATCTGGCCCGGAGCGGGGGAAATGCGCGCACTCCGCACGCTTTGTGTGAAAATCTGCCGGTCCCCAGAGAGGAGGCAGGGTTTTCCGAAGGGGAAGGGGACGGGGCCCGGGCCCTGCGGGGGGTGGGAGGGGTGGGGGGGGCCGGGGTTCCCTCTGTCCTTATCATCCGCCCTTCAGGAAACTCCCGCACTTCAGGACCCACAAAGGGCGCTACTCCTGGGGTGTCCGTACCCAGACAGCGAGGAAGGCAAGGAAAAACTTAAAAAGTCCGTGCCTTGATAAGGACAAATGGACAATAAGAACGCCAAGCACCAGGCCAGGATGCAGAAAAACAAGGGAATTCTGTTTGTCCCCTCCGGAGAGGAAAAATGCCATTCAAGAGCAAACTCTAACCTGTCTTCATATCTTCCATATGCAAAGAGCTCTGATGAATCACTAAGAAAAAAACAACAATAGACAAAAATGGGCAAGAGAACTGGGGACATCAAAAGCGAGTCAGTAAGTACTGGTAGCACACACAATGTTGAATTCTGCCAAGCCCTCGTAGATCTTGCCTAAGATCTGAGGTCCGTGGTTCAAAGCCAGCCCAGGCAGGAAAGTCCACGGGACTCTTGACGTCCGTTAACCAGCAAAAAGCTGTAAGTGGAGCTTTGGCCAAGTGGGAAGCACCAGCTTTGAACAGAAAGGGGAGGAGGGGGCACCCCAGGCCCAGCCCCACCCGCTGGGGCTTGCTCCCAGCTCCCTCCCGGCCCGGAATCCTGGGCGCTGGCGAGGGGCATCCGAGGGCCAGGGCGCCTCCGTCTCACCGGCCTCCTCTCCAGCCCTCCTGGAGCAGGGCTGGCCCGCGGGGCAGGCGGGGTGACCCAATGCCCCCTCCAGGTGCCCCCCCCCCGTGAGCCCCCTGACGGCCAGGCCGGGACAAGGGCCAAGGCCATGCGGGGGCCATTCCCCAGCGACCCGCCCGGGCCTTCCAGGGCCAGCCAGAGCCCCCAGAGGAGGCCCCCGGCCGGGAGGAGGGCAAAGGACTCTTCCTCCCCCCTCAGGAAGGAGGGGGACCTCGTCCTGGGGGGGGCACCGGGAGCAGGGCGCAGAGCTGGCCTGGGAAACTGCTGGCCACTGGTCATTCTCGGTGACTGCCACCCCCCTCTCTCTCCCATAGAAAGAGGGTGTCGGGGCCCCCGGGAACTCAGGCCCCCCACTTCCCAGGAGCGTCAGGACACAGGCCGGGCCCTCCCTCCCTGGGTGCCCCCTGCCCTTCCCGCCACCACCCTGCTCCGCTCCCCAGAGGGAGCCTTAACTCGGTCACATGACCCAGTCAGCGGGGGGGGGGGGGGGGGAGCCCCAAAACCTTCTGACCCCAGAACCAGAAACACCAGAGCCCCTCCTGGCTAGGTGAAGAAAGGGAGGGAGAGGGGGAGGGAGGGAGAAAAAGAAAAGGAAGAAAGGGAATAGAAAAGGAAGGAAGAGGAAGGGAGAGAGGGAGGAGGGAGGGGAGGAGGGGAGGGAGGGAGGAGAAGAGGAAAAGAAGAGGAGGAGGGACTAGAGCAGGCAGGGGTGCGGGTGGCCGCACCCCTCGGCACGCAGGGGTGAGGGGGCCTCGCCGTCCCCATGGCGGGGGTCACCCCAGCCCTGTCTGCACACAGGGGTGACCCCACGGCCTCGGCAGGCACAGGTGGGGAGGCCGCGCCCCCCTCACAGTTAAGGGAGATTGCACCCCGTCGTCCACACACGTGGCTGGGGGGGGCCTCGGGGGGTGATCACAGCCCGCCTGGCACGCTCCGGCCCCCCCCACCCCCAGGGGCGCCCGCGGGCCACCCGGGAGGGCGCGGCATCTGTCTCCCGCGTGGGGGTGCCGGTGGAGCCCCGCTCCGCTCCCGCTCATTCTTTCCCCCTCCAAACAGATTGCGGGACAGATGATTGCATTGTTCCGGCCATTTCCATGAGAAAGCCCCCACCCTGCCGGCCCCCGGGGCCCCCCTTCGGGACGGCCTGCGGGGCCACGTGGGGCGCCCGGCCCCCGCCCCCCCCCCCCCGGGGCCCCCGCCGGCCGGAGGGAAACGGCCCCGCGGACAAAGGTGGAGGAGCGAATGAGGCCCTGGCGCGCTGAGTTCCAGCTGAAGTTCCTTTCTGTTCCGCACAGCTGTCGGGGGGCCGGGGCCGCAGCAAGGCGTGTTTAACGGATTAAGGAAAGGGGGAGAAAAGCCAACCGACGCCCCAAGGTCGCCGTGTGGGGGGCATTACTTCAGGCCACTGAGCTCGAGGGCGGCACCGCGGGCAGGGGCCGGGCCCTCGCCTCGCCGGGGCGCCCCGCCCCCCAGCCCAGGCCACCCCCACCGGGGCCGGCGCCCCGGGCCCCCCCCCCCCCCCCCCGCTGTGTCCGTCCATCCATCCGTCCGTCCGTCGCCAGGCCCTCTCCGCGAGCCTTCCCTGCTTTTCCACAGAGCTCCGGCTCCCAGAAAGACCAGGCTGGCTGGGGCTCCGCAGGAGAGCAGCGCGGGGAAGCGGGGGGGGGGGGGGGGGGCCGGGGCTCCCCACTGTCTGTGTCTGAGAGAGGCAGGAGAAGGGAGCGTGCACACACACGCGCACACACACACACGCACGCACACACACACACACGCCGGCAGTCACACCTGGAGGCCAAGGCACAGCACGGCCTGCACCCCGGCAGCCGGGCCCCCCGTGCTCAGCCCCAGGCCCCCAGTGCTGCCAGGGAGAACCCACCGTGAAGAAGGGGTCCTCGGCCGCCATTCCCTCCCCAGACACCCCCATCCCATGAAGCTGGGCCCCCGCAGCCCCCCCCCTCCAGGATGGAGCTCGGGCCCCAAGGCCCCGGCCCCACCCAGCGAGACAGCTCCCCCGCAAAGCCAGGACAGCGGGCCCAGCTTGCTGCCCCCCACCATCCTACCACCCGAAACCCCCAGTGGAGGGGGCTGGGCTGAGCAAGGGCCCTGGAGGACCCCAGTCCCAGCTCTGCAGGGAAGGATGGGGGGGAGCTGTGGGGGGAGGGAGGGGGGATGGAAGGATGGAGGGGAGCTGTAGGGGAAGGGAGGGGGGATGGAAGGATGGGGGGAGCTGTGGGGGGATAGAGGATGGAGGGGAGCTGTGGGGGGGATGGAGGATGGAGGGGAGCTGTGGGGGATGGAGGATGGAGGGGAGCTGTGGAGGGATGGAGGGGGGATGGAGGATGGAGTGGAGCTGTGGAGGGATGGAGGGGGGATGGAAGGATGGGGGGAGCTGTGGGGGGAGGGAGGGGGGATGGAAGGATGGGGGGAGCTGTGGGGGGAGGGAGGGGGGATGGAGGATGGAGGGGAGCTGTGGAGGGATGGAGGGGGGATGGAAGGATGGGGGGAGCTGTGGGGGGAGGGAGGGGGGATGGAGGATGGAGGGGAGCTGTGGGGAGGGAGGGTGGATGGAGGATGGAGGGGAGCTGTGGGGTAGGGATGGGGTGTGAGGATGGAGGGGTGCTGTTGCAAGCCCCCCCACAGCCCTGAGCCCTGGTGGGGTGTGGGCCGCTGTGAGATGGCGGAGCCCGTGCCCGGCAGGCGCGTCACCTAGGCGTCCTGGAGGCCGCCCCGCTCCCCTGCTCCAGGGCTCCAGCCCCCAGGCCCATGTGGGGGACTCAGGACCGGCGTCCCCCAGGCCCATGTGGGGGGGCTGAGGACGGAGGTTCAGCTCCTCACAGGGTGGGACTGGCCACACGGCCCCTCCGGACGCCTGATTGCCCCGCCGGTGCTGGGCGCTCACCACGCCCTGTGCTCAGCCTGGGGCGAGCTGGGGGCCATGCACCCCTACTCACCCACCCCGGCCTGTCCCGCCCCCTCCACCCCAGAGCCCGCCCCACCTGTGTGTGGGACTGGGGAATGAAAGACCCGCCTGGCGCTGGGGAGGCGGCTCCGGGGTCCGGGGCCTCCGCCCGTGGCCCAGACTGACCCCCCGCCCCCCCCCACCCCCCGCGGCCCAGACTGACCCCCCCGCCCCTCCCACCCCCCGCGGCCCAGACTGACCCCCCCGCCCCCCCCAGCCTGGGGCTGGAAGGAAGCGGCGCTGACGCTGTCCAGACGCAGGAGTCAGAGCCGTCGGGCACTCGCTCGCGGGGTCTGGGAGGCCCTGGCGGGGCGGCGGGGGTATCGTGGGCCTCCTTTGAGCAGGGGCCGCTGCGGAGTCCAATTTCCCGGCCGGGAGTCGCGTGCTTCATTGAGATCCATAAAAATGCGGCGGGCAAAGCGTGAGAACGAATCCATCGCTCACAGTCCACGCGGCGTGCGTCTCACCTGGAAAAAGTGGCTTACGCGGAAGGGATCTCCCAAATGGTTCCATATGTGAGCAGCCACCACGCAGGCCGGGGGCTGGGCTGGGCCCCCCCACCCCCCCCACCCAGCCTGGGGACCTCCCCCCATCTCCCCCAGCCTGGGGACCCCCCCACGTCTCCTCACCCAGCCTGTCCCCCACCCCCCACCCCGGGCTGGGGCTGCTGTTGGTGAAGGAGCTACAGTGTGGATTCCAGAGATTGTTTCGGGGGGCGGGGGGCTTGCTGGGAGCCAGCCCTGCCCAGCTCCGTCCAGGTAGCCATCACCCTCCCAGGACGCCGGCTGCTGCCTGAGACGGAAGGGCTCCAGGGGCATCTGCCTGGATTCCCCACAGCTCCTCCGCCCACGGAGTCCCTCTGGTGGGGACGGAGGGGGGGTGCAGGGCTGTCTTTAACAGTTCGGGAGGATGGTTCCTCATGGTCAGCATCCCCACCACCATGAACACCATCACCATGAACACCACCGCCGTGACCATCACCACCATCACCATGAACACCATCACCATGAACACCACCGCCGTGACCAACATCACCATGAACACCATCACCATGAACACCACTGCCATGACCATCACCACCATCACCATGAACACCGCCATGAACACCGCCGTGACCATCACCACCATGAACACCATCACCATGAACACCACTGCCGTGACCATCACCACCATGAACACCATCACCATGAACACCACCGCCGTGATCACCATCACCATGAACACCATCACCATGAACACCACCGCCGTGACCATCACCATCACCACCATGAACACCATCACCATGAACACCACTGCCGTGACCATCACCACCATGAACACCATCACCATGAACACCACCGCTGTGACCATCACCACCATGAACACCATCACCATGAACACCACTGCCGTGACCATCACCACCATGAACACCATCACCATGAACACCACCGCCGTGATCACCATCACCATGAACACCATCACCATGAACACCACCATGAACACCACCGCCATAACCATCATCACCATCACCATGAACACCACCACCATGACCATCATGAACACCACCGCTGTGACCATCATTACCATCACCATGAACACCACCGCCGTGACCATCACCACCATCACCATGAACACCACCGCCGTGACCATCACCACCATCACCATGAACACCGCCATGAACACCACCGCCGTGACCATCACCACCATGAACACCATCACCATGAACACCACCGCCGTGACCATCACCACCATGAACACCATCACCATGAACAACACTGCCGTGACCATCACCACCATGAACACCATCACCATGACCATCATCATCATCACCATGAACACCATCACCATGAACACCGCCATGAACACCACCGCCGTGACCACCATCACCATCACCATAAACACCACCACCATGACCATCATGAACACCACCGCCGTGACCATCATCACCATCACCATGAACACCACCGCCGTGACCATCACCACCATGAACACCATCACCATGAACACCGCCATGAACACCACCGCTGTGACCAACATCACCATGAACACCATCACCATGACCATCATCACCATCACCATGAACACCATCACCATAAACACCGCCATGAACACCACCGACATGACCATCATCACCATCACCATGAACACCATCACCATGACCATCATCACCATCACCATGAACACCACCGCCGTGACCATCATCACCATCACCATGAACACCATCACCATGACCATCATCACCATCACCATGAACACCACCGCCGTGACCATCATCACCATCACTGCCATCCTTATCTTCACCACCACCCTCCTCCCCTTCCCCCCCGGGGTGACGCTGTGCCGTCAGCCCCCCCGTCAGTGCCATCCAGGGTCTGGTCGGAGTCCTGATGGGGGGTCACCTCCTTGCTCCCTGAAGCCTTCGCTAAGAATGCTTCTGTCCCGTGAAACAGTGGGAGGACCGAGGCGCCGGTTTCCCAGCCTGCCTGTGCCTTGGGGATCACAGAGAGTTCTGGAAGCCGTCCCCGAGTGGCAGAGCAGCCTCTGAGGGCACCGACACGCCCTGGCTCCTGCCAACAACTGGAAAAGCAGCTGCGCCATTTCCCATGATGCCGAGGAAGATGCGTGGGTGGAGAAGGCCCCGCCCCAGCGTGGACGCCACGACCCGTGTGTCCACCGACCGCCGGGTCCTGATGACGAGCGTCCACCCCACCGCAAGAGCTCGGGGTCCGGGCCTCTGCCCCCCGTGTCCACCTCCCGCTCGGCCTTGGCCCCGGGTCCCGGCCCCGCGCTGGCTCGGAGGCTCCTCTCCTTCCGGGGGCCGCAGGAGTCTCCCAGCAGCCACCAGGCCTTCGTGGCTTCCTCGTGGGGCCGCCTGTGGCTGGCCACGCTCCCTTCCCCTGTGCTCGGGGTTCACCCGGTGGGGTGCAAGGGTCTCGGGGGGATGCCAGCAGAAGGCTCCAAGATGTCAGGGAAGGACACAGGGTGTCTCTCCCGTGTGACATCTGGAAAGGTTTCCTTCCACCTCCAAGCTGCCTCCGTTTCCCCAGCGGCGCGGAGCGCTAGCGCTCCCCCGGCACAAAGGGCCCCCCGCGGCCCGGGACCCCGTCACGTCCCTCCTGGGCGGCTTCGAGCTCGGGCCCCTGCGCCGGTTCTCGAACGTTTCCGGGCGGCCCGCCAGCTTCTCCGCGGGGTGCGTCGCCCCGGGGGGCCCGCCGGTCTGCCTGCTGCTGCCACTGTCCGGATGTCATTTGGGGGGCAGGAGACTTAGGGCGAGGGAAGGCATCTGGACCCAGCGGACGCCCCTCCTCCTCGGGCTTCAGGGAGGGGAAGAGTCCACCCTCCCCCCCCTGCCTGGGGGAGGGGGAGACCGGGAGTGAGGGACAGGAGGGGCCATGGGATAAAGTGACAGACGCCCAGGGGCTTCCCGGGGGCAGAACCCTCCGGAAGGACACTGCCACCCACCTGCACTGCAGGTGCTGTTACAAGACGGGGAAACTGAGGCGTTGAGTCGAACAAAATGAGCCAGGGCCCAGCAAGCCAGGAAGGGAAGAGAGCTCCGAAAAGCAGGGATTTCCTGGATCCTCGGGCTTCCTTCCGCCTGCGCTCCCGGAAGCCCCTCGAGAGCCAAGAAGGAAGGGCCAGAGCCGGCATGGACGCACACACACACACACACGTGTGCACACGCGTGGGCCCTGGCCTGCCCGTGTGCAGCCTGGGAAGAGCCTTCGCGGACGCCAAGGCAAGGAAACGCGAATGAGCCACGCCACGGGCCCAGAGGGGAAGCGAGGGGAGATGAGAGGCCAGGCGCCCCTCTCCCTCCCCTTCTGGAAGCTTCCACAAGCACTGCTGGTGTCCCGATGACTCCCGTGTGTGGCTGCCTGGCCTCGTCGAGTGGGGGGCCCGTGACCCGGAAAGGTCTCTCTGGGCCTGCGATCTGACTGCCAGATGGGCCTCGGCCCGCCCGCGGAAGAACAGGAAATCCGTCTGAAGGGCAAGATAGATGGCCGGGCCCGCTCCCTCCCTCCCTCCCTCCCTCCCTCCCTCCCTCCCTCCCGCAGACGTGGCCGGTTCTGAGCCCCTCCGGCGCGGGGGCCGGGCCCAGCCACGCTGACCCAGGGGCTGCTTCAAGAGACCACTGGTGGGAGCCATGTCCGCCCCTGATGCGAGGCGACAGCAGCAGGATTTCACGCCAGGCCCACGGAGAGCGCTTCCTGTTTGGCCAAGGACTCGTGCATGATTTCAAGGCAAATTAAAAAAACAAACAAACCCCCAAACCCTCGGGACGCCCATCGGCGGCTCGCACCTGCCACTCCAGCTGCTGACAGCTGAGGATCGCAGTTCAAAGCCAGCCTGAAGAGGAAAGTCCAGGCGCGTTTTTAAATCTCCAACAAACTCCCTCCCCCGCACACCCGAGCTCCTCCCTGGACGCAGAAGCAGCGCTGGGCCCCCGCGGCCACCCCTGTCCCCACGCAGAGGGGCATGCACCCCGGGACCCGGGTTTCCGAGCGGCCTGTGGAGTCCACGCCCCTCAAAGCCGGTTCCCAGGCTGGGCGGGTGGGAGGCCTGGAGAAACCGGGCGAGAACAGCGGCTCCCACGGCCAGGCGCAGCGACAGCCCCCCCGCCCCCCCCCCCCGGAGGCCAGCGCCCGCCCAGGGGCACAGGAAAGTTGGCCCTGTGCACTCAGCCACTCACCAGCCGCCTTCCTGCTGCCCGGGGAGACCCTGGTCTCCCGGTGGTCGCCGAGCGCCCAGCGGTGGACCAAGTGGACAGTTACGGGCTGCATCTGGAATATTCTCCCTACTGGGAGGCGACACAACCCTTGGAAAGCGGGGCCTCGTGAGGAAGAGGAGTCATTGGGTGGCATTGAGCGGGAGGACAGGAGGTGGCTGGGGGTAGAGCCCTGTAGACGGTGTGGTGTTGTGGGTGATGGTGATGATGGTGGAGATGGAGATGATGGAGGAGATGGAGATGATGGAGGAGGAGACGGAGATGATGGTGGAGATGGAGATGACGGTGGAGACGGAGATGACGGTGGAGATGGAGATGATGGTGGAGATGGTGATGGTGAAGATAGTGATGGTGGAGATGGTGATGGTGGAGACGGTGATGATGGTGGAGATGGAGATGATGGAGGAGATGGAGATGACAGTGGAGACGGTGATGATGGTGGAGATGGAGATGATGGAGGAGATGGAGATGATGGTGGAGATGGAGATGATGGTGGAGATGGAGATGACAGTGGAGATGGTGATGGTGGAGATGGTGATGGTGGAGATGGTGATGGAGGAGATGGTGGTGATGGTGGAGATGGTGATGGTGGAGATGATGGTGTTGGAGATGGTGAGTTGCCCAGAGCCCCCGTCTGGATGGGCTCGCTGTGGCTGCTGTAACGAATCACCTGGACTGGCTGGCAATCGCGCTGAGGCGCCACCGTTCAGTCCTGGCGGGGAGAAGCCGCCCCAGTGGGCAGGGCCGGCGGGGGTGGGGTGGGGAGTCCTGCAGGAGCCGCTCGCTCAAGCACCTCCGCCCCGGCCTGCCCCCCCCTCAGGCGATGACAGGGCGCTGTGACAAATGGAGAGACGGACAAGAACCCCTGTGCCTGGGGGAAGAGGCCCCGCCGGAGACCCCAGCCCCACAGCCCCGAGCCCTCACCCTGCTGCCCTCCACGGAGCCCAGACAGAGCCCGGTGACGTCACCCTCCACAGGGGACAGAGCCTGGTGACGTCACCCTCCACAGAGCACAGACAGAGCCTGGTGACGTCACCCTCCACAGAGCACAGACAGAGCCCGGTGACGTCACCCTCCATAGGGGACAGAGCCTGGTGACGTCACCCTCCACAGAGCACAGACAGAGCCCGGTGACGTCACCCTCCACAGAGCACAGACAGAGCCCGGTGACGTCACCCTCCACAGAGCGCAGAGCCCAGTGACGTCACCCTCCACAGAGCACAGAGCCCGGTGACGTCACCCTCCACAGAGCGCAGAGCCCAGTGACGTCACCCTCCACAGAGCACAGAGCCCGGTGACGTCACCCCCGACAGAGCACAGACAGAGCCCGGTGACATCACCCTCCACAGAGCGCAGAGCCCAGTGACGTCACCCTCCACAGAGCACAGAGCCCGGTGACGTCACCCCCCACAGAGCACAGAGCCCGGTGACGTCACCCCCCACAGAGCGCAGAGCCCGGTGACGTCACCCTCCACAGAGCGCAGAGCCCGGTGACGTCACCTCCACAGAGCACAGAGCCCGGTGACGTCACCCTCCACAGAACACAGACAGAGCCCGGTGACGTCACCCTCCACAGAGCACAGAGCCCGGTGACGTCACCCTCCACAGAGCGCAGAGCCCGGTGACGTCACCCTCCACAGAGCACAGACAGAGCCCGGTGACGTCACCCTCCACAGAGCACAGACAGAGCCCGGTGACGTCACCCTCCACAGAGCACAGACAGAGCCCGGTGACGTCACCCTCCACAGAGCACAGACAGAGCCCGGTGACGTCACCCTCCACAGAGCACAGACAGAGCCCGGTGACGTCACCCTCCATAGGGGACAGAGCCTGGTGACGTCACCCTCCACGGAGCACAGACAGAGCCCGGTGACGTCACCCTCCACAGAGCACAGAGCCCGGTGACGTCACCCTCCACAGAGCACAGACAGAGCCCGGTGACGTCACCCTCCACAGAGCACAGACAGAGCCCGGTGACGTCACCCTCCACAGAGCACAGACAGAGCCCGGTGACGTCACCCCCCACAGGGGACAGAGCCCGGTGACGTCACCCTCCACAGAGCACAGAGCCCGGTGACGTCACCCTCCACAGAGGACAGAGCCCGGTGACGTCACCCCCCCACAGAGCACAGAGCCCGGTGATGTCACCCCCCACAGAGCACAGACAGAGCCCGGTGACGTCACCGTCCACAGAGCACAGAGCCCGGTGACGTCACCCTCCACAGGGGACAGAGCCCGGTGACGTCACCCTCCACAGAGCACCGACAGAGCCCGGTGACGTCACCCTCCACAGAGCACAGACAGAGCCCGGTGACGTCACCCTCCACAGGGGACAGAGCCCGGTGACGTCACCCTCCACAGAGCACAGACAGAGCCCGGTGACATCACCCTCCACAGAGCACAGAGCCCGGTGACGTCACCCTCCACAGAGCACAGACAGAGCCCGGTGACGTCACCCCCCACAGAGCACAGACAGAGCCCGGTGACGTCACCCCCACAGAGCACAGACAGAGCCCGGTGACGTCACCCCCACAGAGCACAGAGCCCGGTGATGTCACCCTCCACAGAGCGCAGAGCCCGGTGACGTCACCCTCCACAGGGGACAGAGCCCGGTGACGTCACCCTCCACAGGGGACAGAGCCCGGGACGTCACCCTCCACAGGGGACAGAGCCCGGTGACGTCACCCTCCACAGAGCACAGAGCCCGGTGACGTCACCCTCCACAGAGCGCAGAGCCCGGTGACGCCACCCTCCACAGGGGACAGAGCCCGGTGACGTCACCCTCCACAGGGGACAGAGCCCGGGGACGTCACCCTCCACAGGGGACAGAGCCCGGTGACGTCACCCTCCACAGAGCACAGAGCCTGGTGACGTCACCCTCCACAGAGCACCGACAGAGCCCGGTGAAGTCACCCTCCACAGAGCACCGACAGAGCCCGGTGACGTCACCCTCCACAGAGCACAGACAGAGCCCGGTGACGTCACCCTCCACAGAGCACAGACAGAGCCCGGTGACGTCACCCTCCACAGAGCACAGACAGAGCCCGGTGACGTCACCCTCCACAGAGCACAGACAGAGCCCGGTGACGTCACCCCCCACAGAGCACAGAGCCCGGTGACGTCACCCTCCACAGGGGACAGAGCCCGGGGACGTCACCCTCCACAGGGGACAGAGCCCGGTGACGTCACCCTCCACGGAGCACAGAGCCTGGTGACGTCACCCCCCACAGAGCACAGACAGAGCCCGGTGACGTCACCCTCCACAGAGCACAGAGCCCGGTGACGTCACCCTCCACAGGGGACAGAGCCCGGTGACGTCACCCCCCACAGAGCACAGACAGAGCCTGGTGACGTCACCCCCCACAGAGCCCAGACAGAGGCCGGTGACGTCACCCTCCACAGAGCACAGACAGAGCCTGGTGACGTCACCCTCCACAGAGCACAGAGCCCGGTGACGTCACCCTCCACAGAGCGCAGAGCCCGGTGACGTCACCCTCCACAGGGGACAGAGCCCGGTGACGTCACCCTCCACAGGGGACAGAGCCCGGTGACGTCACCCTCCACAGAGCCCAGACAGAGGCCGGTGACGTCACCCTCCACAGAGCACAGACAGAGCCCGGTGACGTCACCCTCCACAGGGGACAGACAGAGCCCGGTGACGTCACCCTCCACAGAGCACAGACAGAGCCCGGTGACGTCACCCTCCACAGGGGACAGAGCCCGGTGACGTCACCCTCCACAGAGCACAGACAGAGCCTGGTGACGTCACCCTCCACAGGGGACAGACAGAGCCCGGTGACGTCACCCTCCACAGGGGACAGAGCCCGGTGACGTCACCCCCCACAGAGCACAGAGCCTGGTGACGTCACCCTCCACAGGGGACAGAGCCCGGTGACATCACCCTCCACAGAGCACAGAGCCTGGTGACGTCACCCTCCACAGAGCACCGACAGAGCCCGGTGACGTCACCCTCCACAGAGCACCGACAGAGCCCGGTGACGTCACCCTCCACAGAGCACAGACAGAGCCCGGTGACGTCACCCCCCACAGAGCACAGAGCCCGGTGACGTCACCCTCCACAGGGGACAGAGCCCGGGGACGTCACCCTCCACAGGGGACAGAGCCCGGTGACGTCACCCTCCACGGAGCACAGAGCCTGGTGACGTCACCCCCCACAGAGCACAGACAGAGCCCGGTGACGTCACCCTCCACAGAGCACAGACAGAGCCCGGTGACGTCACCCTCCACAGAGCACAGACAGAGCCCGGTGACGTCACCCTCCACAGGGGACAGACAGAGCCCGGTGACGTCACCCCCCACAGAGCACAGACAGAGCCCGGTGACGTCACCCCCCACAGAGCACAGAGCCCGGTGACGTCACCCTCCACAGGGGACAGAGCCCGGGGACGTCACCTCCACAGGGGACAGAGCCCGGTGACGTCACCCTCCACAGAGCACAGACAGAGCCCGGTGACGTCACCCTCCACAGAGCACAGACAGAGCCCGGTGACGTCACCCTCCACAGGGGACAGACAGAGCCCGGTGACGTCACCCCCCACAGAGCACAGACAGAGCCCGGTGACGTCACCCCCCACAGAGCACAGAGCCCGGTGACGTCACCCTCCACAGGGGACAGAGCCCGGGGACGTCACCTCCACAGGGGACAGAGCCCGGTGACGTCACCCTCCACAGAGCACAGACAGAGCCCGGTGACGTCACCCTCCACAGAGCACAGACAGAGCCCGGTGACGTCACCCTCCACAGGGGACAGACAGAGCCCGGTGACGTCACCCCCCACAGAGCACAGACAGAGCCCGGTGACGTCACCCTCCACAGAGCACAGAGCCCGGTGACGGTACCCCCACAGAGCACAGACAGAGCCTGGTGACGTCACCCCCCACAGAGCCCAGACAGAGGCCGGTGACGTCACCCTCCACAGGGGACAGAGCCCGGTGACGTCACCCTCCACAGAGCACAGACAGAGCCCGGTGACGTCACCCTCCACAGAGCACAGACAGAGCCCGGTGACGTCACCCTCCACAGGGGACAGACAGAGCCCGGTGACGTCACCCCCCACAGAGCACAGACAGAGCCCGGTGACGTCACCCTCCACAGAGCACAGAGCCCGGTGACGTCACCCTCCACAGGGGACAGAGCCCGGTGACGTCACCCTCCACAGAGCACAGAGCCCGGTGACGTCACCCTCCACAGGGGACAGAGCCCGGTGACGTCACCCTCCACAGAGCACAGAGCCCGGTGACGTCACCCTCCACAGAGCACAGAGCCCGGTGACGTCACCCTCCACAGAGCACAGACAGAGCCCGGTGACGTCACCCCCCACAGAGCACAGAGAGAGCCCGGTGACGTCACCCTCCACAGAGCGCCCTCTAGTCCTCCTGCAGGTAGCGGGCCCCGTGCCCCCCCCACGCGGTGATTTATTCTCCCAGGCGTCGCAGGGGAGGTTCCGCGTGGAAAGGCCGCCCGCGCGGTTGCTGGGAAGGCGCCGTGGATCTGAGTCCCCACGGAGCCCCCCCTGCCCCGGAGCCGCGCCCCAGTGAGCCGCCCCCGGCCTGCTCCGAGCCTCAGCTCACCCGCCTGGAAAATGGGGTGCAGGCCGGCACCCTCTCCCGACGCTGCCGGAGCCCGAAGTGCGGGCGCCCCCTGGGGCGCCCACGGTGCTCCGCAGGGTGCGGTCCCCGGAGAGTCGCCCCAGCCGGGCGCCGCGGCGGCTGCCCCCCGAGGGCCGAGCCCCTGGGTGCTGGGTGGCGCCAGGGGTCGGGCGCCCGGGGCCTGGACAGCCACGGACACTCCGCGCTCGCCTCGTCCTCTGCGGGCCGCCGCGGGGCTCCCGCGCAGCCCGGGGGGGGGGGATCCCAGGAAGGGGGAAACCGAGGCAGCAGCGCGGGAGCGGCCACGTCTGGGCCGCCAGGGACGATCCGCCCGGGACGCGGCCTCTCCCAACGCCACGACGAAAGCCCGAGCACGCGGGGCCCGGCACGCAGGTCCCCGGGTTCCAAGTCACCCGGGGGAGACGCACCCGGCGGGGGCCGGAGGTCTGCGAGGGCCAGGAACGCGGGGAGCCCTTCCCCAGGATCCCCGCGGGCCGGAGCCCTTCCTGCGCCCCCGCTGCCCGTCGTCCTGGCTACTCGGGGGCTGAGAGCTGAGGATCGCGGTTCAAAGCCGGCCTAGGCAGCAAAGTCCACGGGACTCTCCTCTCCTGTGAACCACCCAGAAGCCCAAGTGGAGGTGTGGCTCAGGTGGAAGGGTCCCCGGTCTCCTGAGGGCCTCCCGGCCGGAACCCCGGGTGGAGCGGCCGCGTGGGCGCCAGGACCGTCGGTTCTTACGCGGGGCGCATCTGGGGTCACCGGGGATCGGAGGGGGACACCGCCTCGCTCAGGACCCAGTCACGTGAGAAAGGCCCCCGCCGAGGGCAGGCGCGCCCTGCGGTTCTAGCTACTGGGGTCCCGGGGGCTCGGGAGAGCCGGGGCACCCCCCCCCCGCCCACCCCCGTCCCCCCCCCCCCGGGGGCACGTCCCACAGGCAAGGCGGCTCTGGAAACCGGCAGAAGGCATCAAGGAGGCGAAGTGCGTCTGGGGTGGTGGCCGTCGGGGGGGGGGAGGGGGGAGCGGCCTCGCCGTCGGGGGCGGGGGGGGGGGAGAACGGCTCCGCTCACCCAATGAGGCGGGGACGTGGAGGGGAGCCCCCCACCCCCGCCCGTTCTGAGCATAGACTGTCGTCCAACTAGGGGGGCTACTTGACCCCCCCCCAGCAGAGACGATGTGGGGAGCCCCTGGCTGACAGGGAAGACGCGTGTGGACACGGGGGGGGGTCGGCCGGCTGAGCTCCCCCAAAACGCCCAGACCTGAAACGAGCGCGCCACGCGGCAGATGGGACAGCGGACGGCGCCCCCGCGGCCGAGGCGGCCTGGGTGAGATGAGGGGGGCCCAGCCCCCCGGCCAGCGGCGCACGAGGGGAGCGAGGCGGCCCCCACGCCCGGCACCCCAACACGGCGCACCCCGCAGGCTCAGCCGGCGGGGCGCCTGGAGCAAACCTGCCGGGCACAGGCTTGGAGACTGGAGCTCTCCACGAAGCCGACAGAGCCGAGTCACGGGGGGCCAGTTGGGGAGTTGGGGGGCCCGGAGGACCGGGGGGCCTGGGGCGAGGGGGACCGCACCACGCGCAGAACTCCCCTGTGTGCCGTCCGCTGGCCTCGGCGGCCTCTCCAGGTCCCCGTGGTGGACCTGGCGGTGTGCACCCCGCGGATGGGTGGGGGAGCGCGGGCGGAGGCGGGCAGGGCCAGGGCGGCAGGGAGGGAGCCCTGGGGGTCTTGGGGGGCGTTCTGTGCCCCGAGACTGCGCGCTCTCCCGCTTTCGGATGCTTCGTTGGGATGAGCGTCGCACAGACTTTCCTGTCCAGGCCGGCTTCGAACCGCCAACCCCAGATCTCAGCGTCGGGGCTAGCTAGGGCGGCCGGCGCGAGCCCTGGCGCCGGGCTGGCGTGTTTCTCTTGGCACGCTGTCAGTGTCCCTCGGCCCGCGCCCCCCGCTGACGCACGGTTTCCAGCACCTTCCACCATGTTCTTTGGGGATCGCGTCGCCCCGGCCCCGGCCCCCGCTGGGCCTTTGCTCTGGGTGAGGTGCACCCCGGTGTCTCGGGGGCAGGCGGGGTGTTTGGTCTGCGGCGGTCGTGATGTGGTTAGGGTGAGGCTCTGGCGGGGACCCCTGGGGGGCAGCTGGGGTGCCGGGGCGCAGGTTTCCCTCCAGGCCCCGCTGTCCCTCACTGACTCCGTTTTAAGGCCGGCGGGCCTGGGGTGGGGGCCGCGCCCGGGGCACCAGGGAAAGGGGGCCGCCAGGCCCGGCGAGGGGAGGGGCCCCGCCCCCGGGAGGGGACCCCCCGCGGCCAAGACAGAGGGCGCGCGGGTCCCCCGAGAAGGCGGCCAGGCCGGCGCTGGAGGAGGCGCCACTCG